>NC_056734.1:821817660-822019797 GCF_019279795.1 Protopterus annectens | reverse complement strand
ATTTGTTGTGGGAAGCAAATACCTTATAAGGATTTTCAGTCTTACTGTATTCCTTGCCTAGGCCCTGACCACGACGTTGCTAGTTGTCGGTTTTGTGCTAGATTCAACCAACGCACTATTAAGCGTCAGTTCGATTTTGCTTTTCATTTTTTTGGCCGAAGGTTTAACTATATAATGCCATCGGAACAACAGACGACCGGAGTCCATAAAAAGCGCAGGGACAAAGAAAAAGGCATCCGAGGTCCAAAACCGGCACCGCCTCTTCTAGGCCAGTCACCGGTTCGCCGGTTTTCAGTGAGGCGCTTTCGCAACCCCTGACACCCGCTACCTCAGAGCCACAGGCCGCCTCCGACTACCACGTGGAGACAGCTAGGCCTCTGGAAACTCAAGGTATTGGGCCTACGGAAACAATTTCCAGAGCCGCTGAGCAGGCATTGGCTTCTGAGGGTGTTTTCAGACCTACACGGCTTACTGTCAAGACCTCTTCAGCAGTCAAGCAAAGTCTAAAAGACCTTTAAAGACAAAGAAGCAAGTACAGCATTCTCCTGGACAGTCATCCATGCCAAAGAAACAGATGCTCAAAATGGCCGAGGACCTAATTACTTTGATCAGGGGCTCCCATCCCCCTCTTGATAAAAGGCCTAGGCAAGACACTGACTATGACTCCTCTGACCAGGTTTCTATTTCTTCTGATTCCTCTTCAAAACAGGGATATTCTCTTCCTCCCTATGAGGACTCTGTGAAGAATCTATCCCTTCAGCCTCTCCTCCTGAGGACAACTCTTTTTTAGGGAAACCCTGCACACTACGAGTGAACATTTCCTTTGGGAGAGCCAGGATTATTCAGAATCCAAGAAAAGGCTCAGAGACTTTCTTTTATTGCCTCAGCACAGGCCTCTTGCTATCCTCCCTTTACTAGATAGTGTTGTTTTTTCTGAATCCATTTTGACTTCTGATTCTTTACCCCCTGCACCAGTTAAGCCAGATAGGTACTACAGGGTTCCAGATTCTCATAAATTTCTTTATAAAAACCCTGCTGCTGATCCAGAAACTATTTCTCATGGTCCCAAAGGGTTCAAGGCTTCCACTGCAAAAAACCCTTTTCCCTCTGATGGGATTATAGAGCACTGGACAGATCGGGAAAAAAAGTTTACACCTCTGCTACTTTAGCTGTAAGGGCTTTAAACTGCCAGTTTCGTATGCTTAAATATCAACAATACTTAATGTCTTTGCTAAAACAGAAAAAGATTACAAGCTCTGAATGTCCTGAAAACAAGGAAATGCAGGACTTATTGCATGCAGCTGAACAAGTGGGAAAGCATACTTTGCAATGTGGTTTTGATTCATTAGAGGCATCTTGCAGAGCTGCAGTTACAGGTTCTGTCATTCGAAGGCATGCTTGGTTAAAAGAACAGAGTTTACCTGATCATGTTAAAGCAAAATTATTGTATGCTCCATTAAAGCATGATACTTTGTTTGGTGTTAAGGCAGAAGAGGTGTTAAAGAAAATGGAGGATAAAGCAAAATCAATGCAGACAGTAAAGGATTCCTTACAGGTTCAGCCACCTAGATTTAGCAGGAACTGGCCTTCTAAAAATTGGTCCTTTTTAGTGTCAGACAGGCCACAAAGAGACAGATACCGATGCCCAAGAGGCAGATCTCAGCCCCAAGGCACATACAGACCTAAACAATGGGGTGCTTCAGCCCCCAAAGGCAGAGAAATGACTTTCCTCTACAGATGCCAAGCACTTACATTTGGCAGCACCCTTAGTGGGAAAACTAGCACTTTTCTCTCAAAATTGGCACATGATCACCCAGGACAAATGGGTTCTGCATATTGTTTCTCAGGGTTACAGGTTCCACTTTCACACCCTACCAAGGTCAAAAGGTATGCCAGACCTGCCACAAAATCAATGGGCAGAGGCACAAAAACAAATTTCTGCTCTCATGGACATGATGGCTATTCAAAAAGTACCACAACAAGAACAGAGGCAAGGATTTCACCAAGACTTTTCTTGGTACCCAGAAAGGACAAAGCCTGGAGGACCAATACTGGACCTGTCCATTCTAAATACTTTCCTGGATGTTCCAAAATTCAAAATGTTAACACTGCAGCAACTTCTACCCATGCTGGGCAAGAAGGCTTGGCTAGTTACTTTGGACCTCAAAGAGGCATACCTGCATGTCTCAGTCAGACAATCTTGCAGAAGATACCTCAGATTCATAGCTGGCTCAATGCATTACCATTTCTCTGCACTGCCCTTTGGCTTATCTAGTGCGCCCAGGGTCTTCACAAAATGCTTGGCACCAGTAATTGCATTTTGCAGACAAAAAGGAATTCAAATATATCCCTACTTGGACGACTGCCTTATTCTAGCAGAGAGCATGGACATTCTACTAAAGCATCTGGCGTTTGTAAAAAAAATTACAAATTGGCTAGGGTACACAGTTAACAAAAAGAAATCAAAACTAGTGCCCAATCAAGAGATAATATTTCTGGGTGCAAGCTTAAATACAACTGCCCAGATGGCTTATCTCACGCCAGACAAGCAAAGGCAACGGACTCATTACTTTCAAATGATGGCAACAAAGACCCAGCTACCCATAAGAAAAGTTCTGCAGGCTTTGGGCTTCATGGCATCCTGCATCCTACTAATTCCATATGCAAGACTACATATGAGGAAGCTGCAATGGTATCTAAAAAGTGTTTCGACTCAACATTGCCACAGCCTGGAAACAATAATAACTCAATCCCTGCCTGCAACAGGAGTTTCGATGATGGGCACTGGCCTGTCACCACAACAAGGGACAATCTTTCACTTTACCCACAGCCAGGCAGACACTAACAACAGATGCATCAGATTATGCCTGGGGGGCACACATGGCAGGAAAATGTATTCAGGGCACGTGGCCCATGGACCAAATGCATCTTCATATCAATCAAAAAGAGATGCTAGCTGTACAGAATGCCCTGACAGCCTTCAAGGATCTTCTACATCCAGGACAACTATTACTAAAGACGGACAATACTACTGTTATATGGTACATAAACAAGCAAGGTCGCACTCATTCCTACCCCCTCTGCAGGCAAGCCATGACTTTGTGGAACACAGCACTGACCTGTTAAGTACATCTGCAGGCACAATTCCTGCCAGGAAAGAAAAATACTCTGAAAGACGAACTAAGCAGAAACCTCATAGACCCTCCTGAGTGGAAACTAGATCCACAGGTCTTCAGCATGATAACAAGGAAATGTGGATGCCCGGACATAGATCTTTTTGCCTCCCCTCACAACTGCCAACTACAGAGATTCCGCACAAGAACTTATCACTCACAAGCATGGAAAGTGGATGCTGTGTCATTCAGCTGGAAAACCCTAACAGTTTATGCCTTTCCACCACTGCCTCTCCTTCCCAAGGTACTCCTAAAAGTCAGAAAAGAGAAGCAAAAAATTATTCTGATTGCCCCAGACTGGCCACGCCAGCACTGAATCCTAAAGAGCTTGTCTCAAGGCCCAGCCTGGACTTTACCTCAAATTCCTCATCTTCTGACTCAACAAAACAATCAAATCCTGCACAGCCAACTCAGAACCTTAAATCTGGCTGCATGGCAAATAATATAGCCACTCAGAACACACCTCTCTCTAAAGCTGTTATGGATGTAATTTTTGGAAGCCAGGAGGCCCAGCACCAGGAAGTCTTATGCAGAAAAATGGAAGAGATTCTGTGTTTGGAACCAGGCACAAGGACTTGAACCACTTGTTCCAAATATTCCTCAGATTTTATAATACCTAACTGAGATGCTGGACAAAGGCCCATCCTCCTCATCAGTTAAGATCCATGCCTCTGCCATTTCAGCTCATTACAATATGGCACCTCCTATTTTCTCTCATCCACTGCTAAGACAGTACCTCAGACGGGCAAAAAACATAAGACTCCCAAGGAGAGCACCGATACCTACATGGGACCTCAACTTTGTCTTGGAAAAGCTCACACTGCCTCCTTTTGAGCCAGCCAATACAGCTGATATAAAATTCCTATCATGGAAAACTGCTCTGATCTGCTCCTAGCAATAACTTCAGCAAGAAGAGTCTCTGAGTTACAGGCATTAATGGCAGTGGAACCTTTTATCATTTTTCATCCAGACAGGGTTTCTCTAAGGAGAAAAACATTTTTGCCAAAGGTAGTATCCAGTGTGGCTCTTAACCAAACCATTCATTTGCCAACATTTTATCCAAATCCCCAGAATAAAGGGGAGAGACTTCTGCACTCTTTGGACATACACAGGCAGCTACGCTTCTACTTGCATAAAACAAAAGCTTTCAGAAAAACTGAGCACCTGTTTGTAGCATATGCTGCAGGATCACAAGGAAAGGCTATCTCAAAGCAGACTATTTCAAAATGGGTAGGACACTGTATTCGTTTCTGTTATGCACAACATGGCAAGTCAGTGCCTAAGAATATTAGTCCACATTCTACCAGGGCAGCAGCCATTTCAGCAGCCTTTCTCAGAGGAGTACCAACCAAGGACATTTTGGAGGCTGCAACTTGGAGTTCAGTGCACACTTTTACCAAGCATTACCACTTACCTCTTTACTCTAAATCCAGAGCAGGCTTTGCCACTGCAGTACTGCAGGGCCTCATAGCCACTCCTAATCCTATTTAGACACAGCCGCCGTACCTCAGCTTTGGGATTCAACCCAAGTGTAATGACTGCAACAATGAAACACAATGAACATAGTGCAGTTGTGTACCTACCATAAATGTAGATGTTCGAGTGTATTCACTGTTGCAGTCCAGGTTACCTACCCTCCACCCCCCCTTTCTTTGCTGGGACTTATCTATACTTCTCTAACCTATGCAACCTATGTGGTCTATTTGCTTGTAGATGAATGTATTGTTTTTATTTTACTGTATGTTTTTATAAGCAATATGTATTGCCTACCTTCTTGGGGGCACCTGACATCTGGGGCAAGAAAAACTGAAGAAAATGGCGTTGGCTGCATCTAATATACCCCTGGTGCACTGACGTCAGGGAAGAGGTGACAGCATCCGATGCCGGACCAAGACTTTGGAATTCGGCCGACTGCGGGTAGCCTGCCACAGGATAACCCAAGTGTAATGACTGCAACAGTTAATACACTCAAACATCTACATTTATGGTAGGTACACAACTGCACTGTCCTGAACAAAAGAGTCATCCAGGAGGTCCCACCAGACCAGAGAGGGTTCGGAACTTAGTTAAGATTCTTTTTAGTGCTAAAGAAAATGGGACCTGAGGCCATTTCTGGATCTCAGCAAGCTCAGTCAGTTTGTGAAGAACGCCAGGATTTTCTTTGTGTTTCACTGTTGCAGTCATCACCTGTGGGTTATCCCTGCTGTGGTAGCCCTCGGGCATCCTGAATACCAGAGTCAATGTTTTTCTGCTTCAGCTGCTGTCGCTTGCTAGCTGATGTCAGGTTGTCAGTGCTGTAAAGCAAGGCAGCCAACCCCATTACATCAGTCTTTCTTGCTGTCGTGCCACTAGCAGAAGCAGTTCACAATTGTGCCGGTCAGTCACTACCAGAGTTTTGAATTACAACTGAAAATGTCTAAAGCCAAGTACCCCGATGGGGTTCCTTTTTTCTTGCACTAACTGATGTCTGAAAAAGTTAACAGTTGTCTTGCCTGTGGAAAGCAAATCCCACACCGAGACTTCCATTCTTACTGCATCACTTGTTTAGGCCCAGACAACGACATCCCCCGTTGCCGGTTCTGTGACCTCTTTAACGCGAGAGCTGTTCGTCGTAGAGCTCTTATTGTAGACAGGTATTTTTGTCTTCCATCTTCGCATTCCGAAATGGCGTCTGTCACTCAACAATCCGTAGACATTCTGAAAAAACGTAAAGATAGAGACAGACTACACAAGGCTAAGCCTTCCGACGATTCTACCGCTAAGGTCATCAGTTCTCCGGAATTCAATGAGGTGCTTTTGCAGCCCCTGATGCCCGGTCAGATACTTTCGCAGGCCTCTACCACTACCCTTTTGGAGTCTGGTATGCCACAGAAATCTTCTTAGTCTTCCTAGCCTTTGGTTGTCGCTGCCACGGTTGGGTCCTGAGCCGCGACACAGCGACGCGGCTTCTGAGGAGGTTTCTTGCACTACCGAATCTAAACAAAAAACGTCTTGTCATCCACCTGCCGTTGTTTTCAGACTGATGGATACTCTTAGGCCTAGAAGAAAGGCTACTCCTAGAAAATCTACCTCTAGCCACCATCTTTCTCCTGCTCCACCATCCCAAGCTAAAATGCTTAAAATGGCGAAGGATCTTATCTCCCTTATTGGTGGTAGTCAGGCCACAACTTCTAAATGGAAGAGAGACCCTTCTCCTGAAATACTGACAGAACAGGATTCTGAGGAGTCTGATTATTCAGATTTTGAAGAGGAACAATAATCTCTGACTGCTTATGAGGATTCAGATGCAGACAAATCCATTCCTTCTGCCTCCCCACCAGAAGATCTTTCCTTTGGGAAAACCCTTCCACACCCTCAGGAAACATTTCCACTGGGAATCCCAGGACTTCCTCAGACTAAGGAAAGACTGAGAGTTTCTAGACCTGCCCCAGCACACACCCTTGGCCATCTCCCCTATCTTAGAGGTGGTGGATGATGTCTTCCATGACTCCAGCTTAGCTGCTGACGCCCTCCCACCTGCTCCCAGTAAACCTGACAGGTATTACGGAGTACCGGATTCCCACAAACACCTGTACAGAAATCCTGCTGTAGACCCAGAGGTCATTACACAGGGACCAAAAGGAGCTAATGCTAGTTCTGCAAAGAATCTTATTCCTTCTGACAAGGATTCCAGGGCTCTGCACAGATGAGGTAAAAAAGTATACACTTCTGCAACCTTAGCTATCAGAGCACTCAACTGTCAGTTCCACGTGTTAAAATATCAACAGCACACTTTGGAAGTATTAAAGGAAAAGATTTCAACCTTTCCTGACTGTGCCAATTTCAAAAGAGTTAGCAGATTTACTGCACTTTTTTTGTCAAGTGTCCAAACACTAATTACATTGTGGATATGACACCCTAGACGCCTTAAGCAAGGTAGCAGTGTCAGGATCTGTCATTAGGAGACATGCATGGTTGAAGAAACAACCTTTCCCTGATCATGTCAAATCTAAATTAATTGATGCACCCTTGGATAAGGACCATTTATTTGGAATAAAAGCAAAAGAGGTGCTTAAAAAGATGGAAGACAAAGCAAAATCTATGCAAACAGTAAAAGATTTCTTTCGGGTACAACCTCCTAGGTTCAGCAGGAATTTTCCCTCAAAACACTGGTCCTTTCCTGCACCTAGCAGGCAGGGACAAGACCTCCCATGCTCCAATCCCAGAGACAGCAGAGAACTAAACAGTGGACCACTTCTGCTTCAAAGGCAGGGAGTTGTAAGCTATCCCTTTGTGGAAAAAACTCTCAATGACTACCTCTCCCCCCTTTGCCCTCTTTTCACTTGCGAAAAATTAGGAGGAAGGCTCTCCTTCTGCAAAGAAAATTTGCTTTCTGTAACAAAGGACCAATGGATCATTTGTCAGGGATACAAATTCTCCTTCAACTAAACCCCAATTCCAAGGGGGTACCCAGACTTCCCTCCAAATAATTGGGCAGAGGCATTGAAGCAAGTCTAAACTCTCATATCCCAAGGGGCAGTAGAACCTGTCCTCTCAGATCAAAAAGGCAAAGGGTTTTATTCCAGATTATTCCATTTTCCTAGAAAAGAGGGCACTTGGCGCCCCATCCTGGATCTATCCATTCTGAACACCTCCCTGGTGGTCCCCAAATTCAAAATGCTAACTTTGCAGCAGCTGCTGCCTATGCTGACAAAAAATGCCTGGTTAGTTACCCTAGATCTAAAATATGCCTACCTCCACATCCCTGCTGGAAATTCCTTCACTTCAGAGCAGGCTCACAACACTTTCTGTTCTATGCAATACTCTTTGGCTTATCTACTGCTCCCAGGGTATTCACCAAATGCTTAGCCTCAGCCATAGCCTTTTTCAGGCAGAAAAATATACAGATTTACCCTTATCTGGACGACTGCCTCATTCAGGCAGAGTGCAAAGAAAAGCTACTCAAGGACCTCCTCTTTGTCAAAACCCTCCTAACCACCTTAGGGTACACCGTCAACGAGGAGAAATCAAAGCAAACACCCTCGAGGAAGATCATTTTTTCGGGAGCACTGCTTGACACAGCATCCCAAATGACCTTCCTATCCCCAGAAAAGCAGAGCTTCCTGCCTTTCTACTTTACCCAGCTGGCTTCCAGAAAGTCACCTCACTGCGAGGAAGTATCTGCAAGCTTTGGGGTACATGGCATCTTGCATCCTTTTAATTCCTTTGGCCTGGCTTCACATAAGAAAACTTCAGTGGTGTATGTAAAGAACCTTTGGTGTCAGCACACTCAACCTCTAGAGACCTCTCTCCCTCTGATCCCCTATATAAGGACCAAGTTTTTCTGGTGGGCAGGGGCCTGTGCCAAGAACAAGGGTCTTCCCTTCGCCCAGCTGGGCAGACCATTACCACAGGCACCTCAGACATTGCTTGGGGTGCTCACCTAGAAGGCAGGTGCACCCAAGGTCATTAGGATCCCCAGTACCTTCCCTTACACATCAGCCAGAAGGAAATGACAGTACAAAAGGTTGTGACATCCTTAAAACCCCATCTTAAGCCAGGGGTTCTCCTTATCAAAAAAGACAACACCACAGTAAGTGGTACATCAACAAACAGGGAGGAACCCAATCTTACCCTCTGTGCAGCCTAGCCATGAACCTCTGGCTGACACCCTCTTCCATGGGATTACACCTATTAACTCAATACCTACCAGGGATCAACAGCACCCTGGCAGACCACTTAAGCAGAAACTTACTGGACCCCCCACAAATGGCAGCGCCACAGAAAAAATCTTTTTACAAATCACTCAGGAGTGGGAGACTTTGGAGGCGGATCTCTTTGCTTCGCTTCTCAACCATCAGCTGGAAAAATTCTGTACCAGGGAGCATCACCAGCTAGCGTGGAAAGTGGATGCCTTGACCTTCCCCTGGAACACCCTCTGTGTGTACGCATTCCCTCCTCTGCCTTTTATTCCCAAGGTGTACTGATCAAAATAAGGGAGGAGAGACCAAAGCCATCCTCATCGCTCCAGATTGGCCCAGATAACATTGGTACCCTTTATTAAGCAGCCTGACATTACAGCCTCCTAGGCAGCTCCCCTTGATCTCAGACCTCTTGACTCAGGTGGGTGGTGGGGGGGTGCTGCACCCAGACTTGCAGACTCTCAAACGTTCAGCATGGCTAATACTCTAAAGGCAAACAAGGGGTCTCAGTTAAGCAAACAGGTCTTAGACATTATCAGAGAGGCCAGAAGGCCCAGCACCAGAAAATCTTACGCAGGAAAATGGAAAAGATTCTGCTCCTGGAGCCAGTCCAGAGGGGGTAGAAACCTCACAACCTTCCATCCCTCTTATCCTGGACTACCTAAAGGAGCTACTTAATAGTGGCCTCTCCTTCTCTTCTATTAAAATCTATGCCTCAGCCATTTCATCTCATTTTGACACAGATCAGCCTCTGTTCTCCCATCCTTTGATCAAACAATTCCTCAGAGGGGTTTCTAATATCAGACCTCCCAGAAGGTCACCCACGCTAGCCTGGGACCTGAATTATGTTTTGGAAAAACCAACCTTACCAACCTTCGAACCTGTTGCTTCAGCAGAACTAAGACACCTCTCCTGGAAGACTGTTTTTCTACTGGCTATCACCTCAGCCAGAAGGGTTTCAGAACTTCAGGCACTGATGCACATTGAGCCCTTCATCATTTTCCATGCAGGCAGGGTCTTCCTGAGGACCAACCCCTCCTTAATGCCCAAGGTGGTACCTATACCTAATGTGACTCTCATCTACCCACCTTCTTTCCTAACCCTCAAGACAAGGGGAAAGAATTTTGCACTCACTAGACATACACAGACAGCTCAGATATTATCTGGATCTTACTAAATCCTACAGGAAAACAGAACTACTACTTGTCAGCTTTGTCCCAGGGGCAGAGGGGAAGCCCATTTCCAAGCAAACCATTTCCAAATGGATATCGCACTGTATCCATTTCTGCTACAGATTACATGGGAAACTCCCCACTAAATCTGTTCGAATCCATCCCACTAGGGCAGCCTCCACTTCCACAACATTCCTCAGAGGTGTTCCCATCAGGGACATCCTGGAAGCTGCCACCTGGACTTCTGTACCTTTACAAAGCATTACCCACCTATCTCTATTCTCTAAGGCTAGGGCAGGGTTTGCCTCTGCAGTTCTGCAGGGCATGCTGACCCAGGCCTAGGTCTCTTACTATTCCTACCACCCCTCTCCTCAGCTTTGGGAATCCTCCCGCTGGTGATGACTGCAACAGTGAAACACAAAGAACATAGTACAGTTGTGTACACTTAAATGTAGATGTTCGAGTGTATTCAGTGTTGCAGTCCTGGTTTCCCTCCCTCCTTCCCCCTTATATCTTCTTTCTGTAGGGAGACATAAGCTTCTCAAGGTGGTTTTAACTACCAGGACCACTTTACCATATTACTTGGGCTTCTGACTGGTTAGGGCAAGAAAAACTGATGTAATGGCATTGGCTACCTTGCTTTATAGCACTTATGACCTGATGTCAGTCAGTAAGCGACAGCAGTCAGCGCAGAAAAACATTGGCTCTGGTATTCTGGCCGACCGCGGGCTACCACAGCAAGGATAACCCACAGGTGATGACTGCAACAGTGAATACACTCAAACATCTACATTTATGGTAATTGTACACAACTGTACTTTCCTTTCTGGATAGTCACAGTACAATCCATTCTGCATTCCTGTGAAAGGATGATTGGATGTGCTCCATCAATCTTCAAGACTCGTACTATCACATCAAGATGAACAGACGCTCACAGCGATGCCTCTCCTGTCGGCAGGGGGCCAATCACTATCAGTTCAGACCCCTGCCTTTGGCTTCACTACAGCACCCAGGGTGTTTACCAAGTGCAAAATCCACCAAGGCAAATGCAGATATGAGAGACGAATAAGTTTTAGCTTGATTGGTTTCTGTTTAATTGAATGAGTTTTTTAATTAAGAAACTATTATTACTGGAGGTCCATAGTATATAATTGGGTAGTAATCAAGTGGAAGTTTGTCTGATGAAGTCTGTGTTAGACAAAAGCAAATAAAAAAGTTTTTGCGCTAAAAAATATTTGTCTGGTATATCTGCGCTTGCCTTAGTGGATTTTGTGTTTTTAGTGGTTATTAACCTATTAATTTTGGATGCTTTGATTGGTGTTTACCAAGGGTATGGCAGTGGTGACAGCTCACCTGAGACTGCGGATTGTGTATTGCCATATCCAGACGACTGGCTCTTCACCATCCCTACCAGGGATCTCTCTGAAAAAAACAGGGACTACTTGCTTCAGGTATGCCAATATCTAGATATCACAATCCATTCTACCAAGTCTCATGTTTAACCTGTCCAATCTGTGGAATTTATAGGAGCTGGCCTGGACATGACCAATTAGCCTTTCTTCCTTTAGAGTACAAGACCATAAGATCTCAGGTAGAATGACTTCTTTTACACCCCTCTCCCCAGCAAAGTTTGTTCTACAGGGGTTAGGGTCTGTGATGACTGCTATAACCTGATTCAGATGGCTTGATTCTATATGCTTGTTCTTCAGTGGACTGTAGCTGTTTAGTGATGAGTTCTTCAACATCCTTTGTCCTCTCGATCAAGCTGACAGAGCTTTGCAAACATTCCCTCCATTAGTGCATCCAGTCCATTGAAGTTTGTTAGGGTCAACCCCCAGTTGCCACAGTGACAACGGATGCCTCAAAAAAATTTTTTTTTGGGGGGGGGGGCATTTCTTGAGTGGGCGGTCCAAGGTGTATGGTTCCCTGAAGAGTCCAATCTGTATATTAATGTCCTGGAGATGAGGGCAGTCCTACTAGCATTGCAGGACTTCTAGGGCACCCTCCCCCAGGGGGCTATTGTGATCCAAACCGACAACATGTCTGTGGTGTGGTACATTAACAAATGGGGGGACCCAATCCTGTCTACTTTGTCGAAAAGCAGTGAGAGTTTGGCAGTGGGTGATCTCTTCCACCCACATTTGTATGGCAAAGCACATCCTGGAGAAATCCATCATGCTAGCGCCAAGCACAGCAGATCTATCCTGATGCCACACGAGTGGTCTAGCAATTATTCAGTGGTGGAAAGGATTTTCCATCGATCACTGGTCAGCCATGCTGCGATGTGTTTGCCTCCTACCACAACAATAAGTGCAGCTACTTCTTTGCCCTGAACCCCCTCAGGCGGAATCACTGAGAGATGATGTAGTCCACATCTTGTCCTCTGGTCTCCTTTATTCTTACCCCCCTTCCCATCTCTAATTCCCAAATTCTTACAGAAAGCACTTAGTTGAAGTGCAAGGTTATCCTCATTGCCCCTTTTTGGCCTAGTCAAGTGTGATCACCTTCCTTTGGTATCATCTTCGATGTCCATCTTGGGTATTGGACCCCAGTCCAGGCCTTCTGTCACATCCCATGGGAGTTGGCACATCCAGACATTACAAGCCTCAGGTTGACCGCATGTTTTCTCCAATTCCATTAGTGGTTAGACAGTCTAGGCTTTCATCCCCAGTCTGTCAGATTTTGCTAACATCCCAGAAATCCACTACTAGGAAAATATACAAGAGTAAAGAAAGAGATTTTCCTTTTGGGCCCTTCAAAGAGAACTAAATCCCTTTTGTACTCTTGTTCCTGCTGTCTTGAATTTCCTAACATCCATTTTTAAAGAATGAGCTAGTTTTTGTACCATTAAAGTGCAGTTAACAGCTATCACTAATTATCATATTGGAGACTATGCTTCCCCTCTAGCATCATCCAAGTTGTGCAAAACTTTCCTGAAAGGCACCTTTTTGCTTAGGCCTCCGATGAAAGACCCTACTCCCCACAGCATCTAACGTTTTTACTGCAGGTTTAACACAGAGTCCCTCTGAGGCCTCCGCCAAATCTGATCTCAGGTTCCTTTCTTGGAAAACAGCCTTTCTAGTGGCTGTTACCTCCACAGGATGAGTGTCTGAGCTTCAAGACCTTTCCCCTAAAACCCTGGTATTTGATTTTCCATAAAGACAGGGTTACCTTACGAAATAATACTTTCTTTTTGCTCAAAGTTGCCTTGGAGGCAAATATTAACCAAGTTATTAATTTACCTGTTTTCTTCTCCAACTTCTCTAACAAAGGTGAATACGTGCTTCATTTCTTAGATATACAGACAACTCTGTTTTTATCTCCATAGGACAAGACAGTTCAGAAAATCAGGTTAACTACTCATCTCATTTTCCTCCTGTAAATTAGGTAAACCAGGCTCTAATAGTTACTTTGGTAAAGTGGAAAGCAGATTGCATATCATTCATTTGCAGTCAACAGGGTCTTTCTTTGCCTTGACCTCCTAAAGTACACTCTACTAGATCCATGGCTGCTTTGTTTGCTTTGTGTTCCAGAGCCTCAATTGATTACATTTGTGCAGCAGCCACTTGGTCCAGTGCTCATACGTTTATTGCTCGCTACAAATTGGATTTGATCTCCAGAAACAGGGCTGCGTTTGGTTCTTCAGTACTCCAGAATATACTTCTATGATGGCCACCCAGTAGTCATATAGCTGGGGACTGGAACAAATGAAAATGACAACATCAGATATAAAAGTTATGTACTCAGCATAACTACCTGTCTGTATTGTCCATTTTCATTCTTCCTCAACTTCCCATCCTCCTGCCCCATTCCCTTCTTTTCCTGGAGCAACTGAAAAGTAGATATTGTAGAATAACAGGTGTGTTGTACCTTTAAGAAGCATTTCCAAAGTCTGTGTGTGCAAATAAATACCAAGCACGTGTTGGCTTCAGTGGCATTTTGAAGGTACAGCCAGAAGGTTAATGTCCATGTGCGTGATAGCTAGTTTGTTTATAAGCTAAAGTTACTTAACCTCATTTATGATGTTTGAATACAATGAAGCTGCTTGAACAAGAACCCACAGCGCTAGGTTGTTTTATCCTGACCTGGTGAGCAACATGGTATCAGAACAGGGATAGTAAAGGCCATTCTTCAGAGCCACAAGGTACAGAGGAAATGGCAAAAACAAACTAAAAGAACTGATAATAAAAAAAAGGCCTAAAACAAGTTAAAGGTAAAGAGAACACCCACAAATGATTTATTTATTAAAACAGGTTAAATGGAGCATTACAAGGGCACAAAACATATTGTTAAGCAAACCAATAGCACATAAATGTTTATAAAGCAAACGAGAAATACAACAGCTCATTAATCGGACAAAATGTTTGAAACAGAGTTATTTAAAAAAACGAGCATTACAAAAGTATATAAAGGGTTCAGAATTACCTCAGAATTGTAAAATGAGCATGTTTAAAGTAATACGAGCATGTTTAGAGTTAAAACGAGCACAAGAAAGTATAATGGGCATGAAAAGAGATTAAATGAGCAAAACAAATATAACACAAGGGCATAAAAAGCACATTAAGAGATTCAGTGAGTGAAACGACTATAACAGAAAGGGCAGAAAAGGACACATTGAGTATAAATAAAGCAAAGGCAATTGCATGTGTTTTGGCAAATTACTGTGTTTTAGCACAAATTACTACTTCATATTGATTGAAGCCTTGAATTGCATAATTAGAGTTGTTCGAAGTATCTCGAAGTGTATAAAAGTGCTTACACTGTGTGCTTATTGCTGTGCATTTATTCCGAAGAGTTTGTGTGCAAAGTGCAACTCTTTAATGAGATGCAGTCAAGTGCAGCCATTTTCAAAAGTTTCTTGCACCTGGTGTGTCTGCTCACAGAGTGCCGCTGTTACAGTGCGTCTCTTGCATTATACAGAGTTGTTTGACAAAGTACAGCCATTTTGGGGAAAATTCCAGTGTGCTGTGCACTGTTTATTCACAAAGTGCAGTTATTTTGAGGTGTTACTATGAGCTTCTCCTGCCCAATACATTCGCAAATTGCAGTTACTATGAGGTAATATATTCGCTAGGTGCAATTACTTCGAAACATTTAATTCGTAAAGTGCCATTACTTCGAGATAGTTTATTCACAAAGTACAGTTACTTTGAAGTGTTTCTTGGCCTCATTTTCTATTGCTCAGTTTATTCGCACTGTGCAGTTGTTCAAAATGTTTCTTAAAATGATGATAAATGACTTTGGCAGTAAAATGTTGACAAATGGCTTTGGTATTAAAGCATTTACAAGATAAAGGGCTCAATACAGTAAAATGATGATAAATGATTTTAGCATTAAAGCCTTTTGCAAGATAAATGGTTTGTATAGTTAAATAATTTCAAGGCAAGTGGGTTTTACAGTAAAGAGATTTCAAAGTGTTACAGTGCCCAGGAAACTAATTTCGTGAAATTCAGTTATGTAAAGGCTCATTATGTTGTTACATGTACTGGCATAAATTACAAGCACATGTATATGTTTGTGTACAAATGTGTTTGTGCATATTTGCAATAGTTTTCACTGGGATATGTCAATATGGCAGACAAATTTTGCAAACCACAACCACTTGTGTTTGATCAGAATATTGCAGATAACTGGAGAATATTTGAGCAAGAATACGATATATTTATACAAGCAGCTTATTCTGATAAAGATGCACGTACCAGGGCATTCATTTTGCTGAACCTAGCAGGGTCAGAAGCCATTGAAAGGGAGCATTCATTTGTCTATGCACAAGTGTATGAAGGTGAAGGATAAACTCGTTGCGGTGTTGTGCAGTCTGAGTCAAGGGAAGACCCCGAGTGTTTAAAGCACAAATTCAGAGAAATGTGTAAACCCCAGACTAATGTTACACTAGAGAGGCTTTGTTTTACACGAGAGATCAAAAGCAAGGGGAAACTTTTGCAGCTTATATTACTGAGCTGAGAAACAAAGCTAAAATGTGTAGGTTTGGTGATTTAAAGGATGACTTGATGGACAGACTTGTATGTGGTATTATTAATAATGCTGCTGTGAGAAAGGTTTTGCTTTGTGACACTGATTTAATGCAGAGTAAAGCCATTGAGATTTGTTGGATTGATGAAGTTACTGAAAGGCACACAAATATGCTAGTGATAAGAGCATGGTTTCAGTTGGCTCCAGTGCTCATGTAAACAGCAGGCAACATGTGGCAGGCAAAAGCAGGCCTAAGCACATGGCAGCAGCAGCAGCCCTTGCGGGACTTTCAGGTAAAACCCCGTAGTGTTCTAGCACATTTCAAGAACAGTTCAGTTAAAAGAGCATGCTCAGTGTAGAACCAAGGTTATCTAGTGCAAAATGGACTTCGCTCAGTACAGCATAAGAGTGAATCAGCAAAACCCAAATCAAGCTTTACTGTTAACTGCTGCAGTTGTGGTGCCAGCCGTGAGTCCAGAAGCGAAAAGTGCATGGTAATTAGTCAGCAATGTCATAAGTGTAAGAAATGGAACCATTTTCAAAGATTTTGTAAATCATGTAAGCCTCACACAGTTACAAAAAAGTGTAACTCCAAAAAGCAAGTTAATCAAATAGATCTGCAACAGTATGCTTTCCTTGTAGATGGTGTGTCAATAATTGGTGAAAATATTGATGCGGTAGATTTATTGGCAAGAAATGAAGTGTTTTGTACTGTCCGGATCAATGGTAAATCCACCGAGCTTAATGTAGACACTGATTCAAAGTGTAATGTCATGTCTACAGATACTTTTGCAAATGTCAGAGCTGATGAACAACTAAATGTGACTAGTTATGCGAAACTTGTAGCTTATGGAGGTGAAGTAATTCAAACATAAGGCTCAGTAATGCTTTCATGTTATGTGACTAAGAGATGTTATAGCAGGGGCGGCCCGTGCTATTGGACTGCTGGACTGCAGCCCCCTCAACTATAAAATAAAGAAAAATAAAGAAATAAAAAGAAAAATTTTAAAAATCGCGGACTCCGCGCATGCGCACTAGTCCGGACTGCTGCTGAGACAGTCTGGAGCATGCGCAGATGTCTCAGCAGCAGTCCTGACTGGGAAACATGAAGAACAGAGCTCCCAGAAGTCTATGCAGTTTTAAACTGCATAGACTGTCCTGGAACTCGCTGGGAAAACATGTCGGGGTCGGACTGCAACATCAGCACTCAGGAGTTTGGGATCTCGCGACGGGCAGGGTCTGGATTGGAGTTTGCTGCAGTCTCGTTGGGGAAGATCTCGCGATGGGCAGGGTTGGAATTGCGCGGGTTTCCATAGGATTTATGGTGGTTTGCGGACAGGGATTTATGGTGGTTTACTACAGGTCGGTCGGATTTGCATAGGATGTATGGTAGTTTACTACAGGTAAGTGTGTGGACAGGGACTTTGATGTATAGTTTACTACAGTGTGTGTGTGTGTGTGTGTGTGTGTGTGTGTGTGTGTGTGTGTGTGTGTGTGTGTGTGTGTGTGTGTGTGTGAAAATGCCCCAGGTGCAATATACTGGTGGTTAGACTCATGGTGGTGTGGTAGGGAATACCTCAGGCTTGAACCCTGTACCTTGTATGCAGGTGTTAAAGACCTGAATTCCCTACCCACCACCATTTGTAAAAAAATTGCAGATTTTTGCCTCATATTTGATCTGATCTGTTCCTCATAATATCTGTGGTTTGTAAATATTGCCATGCTTGATATTTGATGGTGCAGTGGTAGCATTGTTGCCTCACAGCTGCAGGTTCTCAGGTTTGATTCTTGGCTGGGTGCCTTCTTTGTGGGGGTCTGTATCTTCTCCCTGTGTTTGTGTGGGTTTGCTTTTGTGTCCTCCCATGTTACAAAGACATGTCTGCATTATTTCTTCCTGGGCCTCTGCTGAAAATTGTATTTTTTTGTTCAAAGTCAGACTGTCCTTATTAACAAATGTTAAATAAAATTGACAGGCATTTGAATTTCAGACTTCAGGTTTCTGAATGTTTAATTCCTTACATATTTGATGGTGCAGTGGCAGTATTGTTGCCTCACAGCTATAGTTTTTCTGGTTTGATTCTTGGCTGGGGTGCCTTCTGTGTGGAGTCTGCATCTTATCCCTGTGTTTGTGTGGATTTGCTCTGGTGTCCTGCCATTTTACAAAGTCGTGTCTACAGTATTTCTCCCTTGGCCTCTGCTGAAAATAGTTTTTGTTACGTCAGAAGTAAAATTGACAGGCATTTGAATTTCAGACTTCATATTCTTCAGAAAATACATAGTAAAACAACTTTTTATTCTAGCAATAAATATATAGTAACACAACCTTTTATTATAGCAATTGTTTAAGTTTATAAGATGACTATTTGAAATTTGTCCATATTTCTGGGACTGCAATACCCTGTTATTGGCTTTATCCAGGTTTTTTGTGCTAAGGTTGACAGCTGTGGCAAGAACTGAATTCACTGAATATGTTTGAGGGCTGTATTCCCTCATTACTGGGTTTGTCCAGGTGTTTTGTGCTAAGAGGTTGACAGCTATGGTGAGAACTGAATTCATTAAATGATAGCCATTTAAGTTTCAGTCTTCCTCTCTTTCACAAAGCAGCTGATTTAGCGTAGTGGTATGTTGCTCTTGACTGTTTTGCACAGGGACCTTGGCAGTAAAATGTACGGTGGTAACACAACATTTTTCTTTCACAAAGCAGGTGATTTGGCATAGTGGTATGTTGTTCTGACTCTTTCGCACAGGGACCTTGGCAGTAAAATGTATGGTGGTAACACAGCATTTTATTCTAGCAGCTTTCCAAGATTATACTGGCAAAGTTTAATGTGTCCCTGGTTTTTGCCCTTTTGACCCACCCCAATAAATTTGGCTTTTTCCAGATTTCTTGTGCTGCGAAGTTGAGATGCAGTTGAGTATTGAGTAGATTTTACAAGGAGCTGAGAGCTGCAGGGGAAGAGAAGTTTAGTGCTGATTATGCTAAGTCAGCTCACATTGCTAATAGCACAACAGGTTGTGTACTTGCTTTTGATGCAGAAGGTTGTTGGTTCTACTCCCATAAAAGGGTGAATGCTACCATACTGAAAGTTAAGATACTATGAGCCTGTTATCAGTTTGCCATCCATTTCCTATTGCAATATTACTAGCTTATTTTTAATGTAATTTAGGCAATTTATTCCTCAGGGGCATCAGACACTATTTTTCGATGAAACCATGAAATATAAAGGTGATTGCTAGCAGCAACCTCTTCATTACAGATTTATTTAACATGGAATTATTTAGATGACTTTTTTACTACTTTAGAGATTGTGCATATTTACTGATAATGGTGGACTGTAGAATTGTGCATATTTACTGATAATAGTGGACTGTAGAAGTTTGAGTAGACTTTTATGATGGAAATGTTCTGAATTCGGCAGTTTTGTCACTGGTGCATGCGTTTTGTTTCATTGTTTACTGGAAAAATGTTCAAAGCAATAGGAAGGTGTATCAAAGAGCACATGTATGTTTCATATGCAAGGGGCCTATGATTTGAAAACAGCCCAGAATTCATCTTTATCTGCCACGGATAAAATGTATTTTCTTTGAATGTGGGTTTCAATGAATGTGAGTTTCAATGGCAGAGAAGTTTTAATGCCAAGTTTGTTTAGCAGATGTCTTAGTGGTTGTGCTGTAAAAGGCAAAATAAAACTTTCAAAATGAAGTTCAAATCATCATAGAAGTAAATCAGTATGCACGTTAGTGTTTTTGGTAAATGGAGTGAAACAGCCTAGTAATGGATCATTGGAATGGCTGCAGGGGGAGGCTCCATTCGACCACGGTTTTGTGAGGGAGAAGGGCGGCAAACTTAGGCAGCCCAGCTGAACCATACCTCCTAACTGTCCAGATTTTCAAAGAATGAATAGATTTTTTGCTTCTTATTTTTGGTCTGTTCCTCATAAAATTTGTGGTTTTCTGGCAAATCATTTAGGAATTAAGTCACTAATGACAGTGAGTTTCAGACTTCATAACCTTCAGAAAAATGCATGCTAAAGTAAGACCTGTTCTATCAACTGTCTCAGTTTATACAAGAGCGATTTTTAGTACTGTTTATATGTTCCCCCAATATATTTGACTTTGTCCTAATTTATTGCATTAACAGGTTGAGAGGTGCATGCAAATAAATTGCTTTATAGAATTAGGCATAGCCAAACCTCTCAACTGTCCCTGATTTTGGCTCAAAATGTTGCTCTTCCCCTAATGATCCCGCCGCAAAATAGCAATTTTGGAAGAAAACATGGAGGGTTTATAATTAAGAAATAACTGTAATAATCCGTCGATTACTTTTATTTCAGAAATGCATGTAGATTATTTTATTTTGTAAGCTGCTCAAGTTAGCGGTACTAATATTAAAGTGTCCCTTCTTTGACAGGTTCTCAGCTGCATTGTGTTGCTATTTTATATTTTTACATCACATTTTTGGTCCATTTTTCATAAAATTGTGTTTTTTTGGCAAATTAGTGACAAATCATTAAAGACTGAAGTTAGAAAATAATGACAGACATTTGAGTTTCAGATTTCATACCATTCAGAAAATTCATACTAATGCAAGACCTCTATTAGCTTTCTAAGTTTATAAGAGCAATATTTAAAAAAATGTCCTTATTTTTGGGCCTTTGTCCCATTTCTTTGTATGACTTTGTCCAGATTTCTTGCTCTGAGGTTGAGAGGTATGACAAATGTCAGGGCCATCACAAGTCAGCTAGAGACATTTCAAACTGTGACATACTTGTTGCACCCCACTCCCCCATGTAGTGACTCTGGATGTGTCGAAGCAAGGCAAGGAGTAGTTATGCAGTGTAAATGTGCAGAGTATCCCCCCATCCAAGGTAGACACAAGTACTAGAGTGGCTTTTCATCTGTCCTTGATTTTTACAGAATGGTCTGGTTTCTGTCATATGTTTTGTACTGTTGATTTATGCTTATTACTCAAAGTGCCTGTGTCTCTGTGTTTAAGTAGCAATACTTTAATGACCATCAGGTAAGCTTGGCTGAGATTGCAAGATGCAAGTAAGCTTTAATAAGCATACTGTTAAAGAATTGCCAACATTGAAAGCCTTTCTGTTGCCATGTAGAGAATACTTAACTAGATAATGTATAAGCCTTGGGTATTGAAATGCATATGCCAGTATTTGTAATAAAGAACAGGATTACATTATTTTAGGAGTCTCATTACACTTGGAGACTTCCAGTCATCTCTGCAGGCTTTACCCGTAAACAGAATGCCAATTGTGTGGTCCATAACCTGTACAGTAATCCTTTTAAGCAATGTATCTTGAGCTTATTTCTTGTTCGCTTTTCATTTTTTACTTTGATCATGTTTTCCCCATGAAACAAGTAGATGTCAGGCAGCAGGTCTTTTTTTGGATAAGGAACATTTTTACAAGTGGGGGCATCAGACATTTCTACTTTCAGCATGTTACTTGGTACTTTAATAAAGCTGAATATAAATTATAATTAGAACTGCAGTGCAAGAAGTGGTTTGAGTTGAGTGCTGCTTGTTTTTCTTATACTTGATTTTGACTGGCATTTCATTAATGTATTTAAAAAAAGTAATTTATTTTTTCATGCCTCACAAACTTTTTTGTTTCCATCTAGATATTAAGCTGTCATGCAGCCAATGCATTGAAATATTTTTATTCTTCTACACTTCATTTTGTCTTGATTGGACTCTCATAATGACGGTATGGCACCCAGGGCAGTATATTTAGTTTTTGTGGTTTTGAGCATAGCTCCTCCCCTTTCTAGTTGACCGCACCCCTTCCCATTGACCCCACCCATTCAGCTGTCTCCTGCAACCCCCCCCTTTGATTTGAAGTCACCAGCCGCCACTGTGTTATAGCCTATTGTTCTGTGTGGTGCGAAGAACTGTGCAGTCATTACTGGGTCTCAGAGACAGTTTGAAAATGTCTGCTTTCATTTACTGTCACTGTCCTACTTAGGACACAATAGAAGAGTCTTTGTGGGTTCTGTCCAAGCAGCTTTATTTTATGCAAAGACATCACGATAGACGTTTACTGACTTTAACTGAAGTAACTTATATACAAACTAACTGCTGTAATCATATATGCTTACTCTCTGGCTGCATGCTCAAAATGGCACTAGGAATGCACCTGCTTAACATTTGCACGTGCACACTCAGTCTTTGATGTGCTTCTTAAAGATGCAGCATATAGCACATGCTCTCTGGTCTACATCCTCCCTCTTGAAAAACAAAACATGCAGTGTTATGAAACTTTTTGGCATTCAGATGTCACAGACAATTATTTATTTATTTCCAGTTTGATTACTAGGGAAGTCCACTAGGCCCAGAGAGCCTGTTTTCAGTGGAGGCCCAGGGAGAAAAGCTCCATGAAACAGATTACAGTAAAGATAGCAGTCCAAAAAAATAAAAGTACAAATACATATCAAATAATACAAAGCGTGAGCAATATTGCGCATAGTGGAAAAATATCGTGCAGATGCATTTTAACAAATTCACACAGTTAGTCAAAAGCTGTTTACAATATTTACAGAGTGCGAGAGATTGTATGGGAATTAGCTATAGAAGGTTATAGCCAGCTGTTAGGTTCTTAGGAAGTCAGGCGGATACCTTCCCCAGGGGCTTTTGTTATAGGTAGGGAGAATGCAGTTGCATTTCCATTTGAAGGAGAGGTAGGTGTAAAGCTGAGTTTTGAAGTTTTGTGTTTGACATCCTTAGTGTGGAAGGGAGAGAGTTCCATTTCTTACCTAAGTAGAAGAGGAGGAGAAGTTGTCCAGCAAGACATTTAGGTTTGTGGACAGTAAGTTTTGGTGTTCAGATCTGAGAGTTCTGTTTGGGGTGTATGGGGGAAGGGTGTTAGAGCAGGGCATTTGTTTGGATTAAATATTAGTCTGTATGCTGTAGTGAGCTGGCAGAAGTCCAGGTAATTTGTGAATTCTAACCAGTTGAGGGATTGGAGGGTAACACAGTGATGAGTGGAGTGTTTGGCTTTGGTGACAAATTTAGAAATTTTGTTATAACAGCTTTCAAGTTTGGAAGTGATGGAGGAGGATAGGTTAGTTAGTAGCAGGGCGCTGTACAGAAGGGAGGGAAGGAGGTAAGAGGAGGCCAGAGTATGCCTGGTAGAAGTAGAGAGGAAGTGGTTGTTCCTGTATAGCATATCTAGTGTTTGGTGGGTTTTCTTTATATTTTGCTGAGTATGGATGTCAAACTTGAGGTGTTCATCTATAGTTACACTGAGTAGTTTGGCAAAGGGAACAATTTCGATATGAGTGTTACTTGGGCTAAGGACTTGGAAGGAATTTTTATCAAAAGAGAAAGATTTTGAGGGTGTGAATAGTAGTATTTAGATTTGTTAGCACTGAGAGAAAGGTGATTGTGGCGCATCCAGATCTCAGTAGTTGAGAAGCCAGTCTGAGTTTTAGATAGGAGTTCAGGGAGGTTAGAGGCAGAGCAGACAAGTGTAGAGTCATCTGCATATTGGATGACTTTGGCATTAGGAATAGCAGCGTGAAAGTTATTGATAAAGATATTAAACAGCACTGATCTGAGGATGGACCCCTGTGGTACTCCGGTAGGGGTGGGTAAGAAAGGTGAGGTGCCTTTTTTCCATTTCACAGCTTGAGATCTATCTGACAGATAGCTTGAGAACCAGGAAAGATTGTTTTGGGAGAGATTTAGGTTTGAGAGGTGACTTAGAAGGTGCTTATGGGAAACAGTATTGAATGCTTTAGAGAAATCTAAGAGCACTGTGGATACTAAGTTCCCAGAGTCTTGGGCTTGATTGACCATTTCTAAGAATGAGAGTAGAGCTGTTATAGTGCTATGTCCTGGTCAGAAGCCATGTTGGGTAGGGGGTAAGAAGTAGGTTTTTAGTCAGGAAAAGGCACAAGTGAGAGGTTGCATTTTTCTAGGATTTTGAAGATTGGAGAGAGAAGAGCTATAGGGCAGAAATTTGAAATGTTAGTGTTTTTGCCTTCCTTGTGGAGAGGAAGAATAAAGGCGGAATGTCACAGTTTAGGGACATAGGATTCCTTTATGGATCTATTAATTAGGATACCATTTGGGAGAGCTATGCCATCGGCAGCAGACTTGAGAAAGGAAGAGGGGATGTTGTCAGGTGCATTGGAGCAGGATTTAAGTTTGGATAGAAGTCTTTTTATGTAGTTAGAGTGGACCTGTGATCCACTGTGGCGACTCCTAACCAGGAAAAGCCGAAAGAAGAAGCAGTAGAGACAGGTTTAAGCTCAAACATAGGGGGGAAATTATTTGGGGATTTAGATGAAGGTGGATTGTAGGAGAGCTGGGTAATTTTTGGAAAACGTTTTTGTTAGTTCAGATATTTACTCTATAAAGAAAGATTTGAATAGTGAGGCTAATTTGAGGGCAGATTTACCTGGGTCCAGACAGGGTTATTTTTGAAACCCGGTTTGGGGAGTGAGTTTATGGAGTTACAAAAAACCCTAGGGTTTTAGGGATGGTTGGACTGGAGCTTAGTGTAGTAGGATTTTTTTGTCTTTGAAGGTTTGTTTTTTTGCAAAGTTACGGAGCTGTGTATATTGGAGAAGTGTTTTGGGAAGTTTATTCTTTTGGTAAAGCTTCCAGGATTTGTCTCTGGTACATAATTTGCTTTGTTTCTTTAGTTAGCCAAGGGGCAGTTATAGTTTTTAATTCTTTGTTTTCCTTGGTGAAGCTAGGGAATTTAGAGCGTCTAGGAAAGTAGAATTAAAGTGTTCTATGGCTTTATTGAGTGGAAGGGTTTTTAGAATGTTCCAATTCATTTGTTTCAGATAGAGAAGGTTTTGGGGTCAAATTTACTAAGGTTGTGGGTCAGTATATATTGATGTTGGTGTGGATGGGAGGTGGTTGCACAGTAAATGAAAACTGAGAGGTGGTCACTAAGAGTCAGGGATGGTGCCAGAGGTGGTAATTTTATTTGGATGGGTGACTAAGATCCAGTCAAGAGTGATAAGCTTAGCCAATTATCCCTTGTGAGACTCAAACCCCTTCACCTTGTGTTTGTAAGGCAAGCACTGTAACCATTAGGCCACCCTCCCAACCCTATTATTAGCCTCACTATTCAAATCTTTCTTTATAGAGTAAATATCCGAACTAACAAAAACGTTTTCCAAAAATTAGCTGGGGGATTTGTCTTATTGGGTCTGGTGATGGAGTGGGTTACTTGAGTAAAGTTTAAGAGGTTAATGGACAAGGGAGGGTATGGGACTGTTGATTTTATTCCAGCTGATGTTTACATTGCCTAATATGTAGGTTTCAAGATTAATTGCAACGGAGGCCCATTTGAGTATGTCTTCAAGGGTTGAGATGTTATTTCCAGGTGAGATATAAAGGGCGATGATACAGAGGCTTTTGTGATTATTCATTTTTAAAAGACCGACTGTTAGTTCTGCACTGATGAATTTAGGAATGGTGATTGGTAGGGGAATTAAGGTAAGTAGACTGGAATATATTAATGCAAAGCCTCCGCCTTTTTTCTTAGGGCGATCACATCTAAGAGTCTGAAATCCAGAGGGTAGGATTTCAGAGTCAGAGATGTGGGGTTTGAGCCAAGTTTCAGAGATGGCTACAGTGTCAGGTTGGTTATGACTTAGCCATGCTTGAAACTGCTGTGTTTTGTTGTTGAGACTCTGGGCACTGAGTGTTAAAAATTTAAGAGTATTGTAGGGGGAGGGTAATTATTATTTGTGTTAGTACTAACCTATGAACCTATGAATCATTGTTAGGGTTGGGAGGGTGGCCTAATGGTTACAGTGCTTGCCTTACAAACACAAGGTGAAGGGTTTGAGTCTCACAACGGATAATTGGCTAAGCTTAAAATGGCTCGCAAGGGCAGTTAGCTTAGTACTAACCTATGAACCTATGGATGGGTTAGGTCCTGGGTTGGGGTGAATGTCTCCAGCTAAGACAAGGTTATTGAAGGAAGTTATTTGTGTGCTTTGATTTGGATTTAGAGTATTCTGGATGGTCTAGTAAGTGTCTTAGCAGTAGTGGAAATAATTTTTAGGATTAAAAAGGTGCAGGGGGGTGAGCTGAAACAGAAAGGAGGAGATGGAAAATAAATGATTATTTATGTGAGGGAAGTGATGGTTTTGAGTGGGAGTATGGTAAGGAGTAGAGCGTGGAAGCTGATTGGAGGTATAGGAGCTGGCATGGTATAAATTTGTTAGGAGTAGTAGGAGGGATATGGGGGTTCAGAGTGTTAGGAACAGCAAGGAAAGCATGGTTAGAAAAAGGTAATTTAATATGGGAGGATTTGTAGTCGGAGAAAAGAGGTGTAGGTGAGAGGGTGGTAGTGAAGAGTGATGTATTTAATTACTGTGGGTGAAAGGAGGAGGGCTAAAGAGGGGGAAGGCTTTGACTGGATGGTTCATAGGTTTATAGGTAGGTACTAGACTATCGGCCCTAGGGCCTATACAAGCCTAGCCAAAAAGGTACCCTGGCATTTGCCACCCAAGAAAATTATTTTCCGGTGCCCCTGTCGAGCATAGTCACAGAGGTGATCCCTGGGCTGAATTTCCTATTTCCCATTCAATCATCAAGATTTTTCTTGAAGAGTGCTATTGAGGAGCTTTGTTCGATATAGACAGGTAGTTTTTTTCCAGAGTATTGGAAGTCTCTGGGACAGGAATCTATCCCTCCAGCATGTTTTGGTTATTGTGGTGACAAGGTTTAGGTCCCTAGAGCGTGTAGCTCGGAGGGATTGAGATTTCTTTAAGTGGAGCATGTCCAACAGCTCTGGGTTTGACATAGCTTTGTATGTTAGGCAGACATCGCCTCTAAGTAGGCGATATGCAACAGAGTAAAGCTGAAGTTTTTTGAGACAGTCTGCGTAGGGCATCTGTTTGAGGCCAGTAATCCTCTTTGTGAGGTATTTCTGCAGCATTTCCAGTTGTAGATGTCTTGTGAGGTACATACCAAAAGGGGCATTGTACTGTATAATGGGTCTAATGAGTGACGAGTAGAGGGGAACAATGACCTCTCTTTTCCTGGATGAGAAACATTTTGTGATGAGGTGTGCCACGTAGAAGGATTTCCCGACTACTGTGGCGATGTGATTATCAAAGGAGAGACTGCTGTCCACCTGTTTCCCAAGGTCTCTTATCACACTTTCGGTGTTAAGTAGACTACCACCTGTGTGGTAGCTCATTTAGTGAGTTTATCTATAATTCCAGAGTGGGGGATGGTGTCAAAAGCCTTGGCGAGATCTGGATGGGCTGTATGAACCACCTTACCCTCATCTACGGCTTTGTTGACTGCTTTAAAGAAATCAAGTCAAGTTTAGGAGACATGATCTGCCTTTTACAAACCCAAACAGGGTGGGGTCCAGGGTTTGGAGATTATCAATATCTTTGTTTATAAGTTCCATGATATGTTCCATGGCCTTGCAGACCAGGCTCGTTTGGCTAATGGGGCGGTAGTTCCCGAGGTCCGTGGTGGCTCCCCTTTTGTGGAGTGGGATAACTGTTGCTGTGTGCCATTCAGTGGGCACAAAGCCTGAGGTGAGGCTATGACTGAACATGATGCTTAGGTGGGGTGCCAGTTCATTCTGTAGTTCATGTAGAATGCAGCCTAGGATGTTGTCAGGTCCCATGGATGCTGTGTTGTTGACTTTGGAGAGTGTGTATTTTACCTGTGCAGCCGTGATTACAGGAAATTTGCATTCTTCCAGTATAGAGATGGGCACTTTGGGGGGGGGGGGTAAAGTACCACTAAACCTATCTGCCGGGATGTTGGCAATATCAGTTGGTTCTGTATATTTAGCGCCATTGTGCTGTAACTCAGAGCAGATCTGAGTGTTGCCATTGAGATTCTTGACATAGCTATATAATGCTTTGTGGTTGTCTTTAGAATCAGTGGTGATTTTGTTTTCATAACTAGCTTTGGTGGATTTTATAAGGGATCTCAGCTTCTTACTGAGGTTGACCAGAGAGTTCCTCCAGTCATGGGATTTTACTCTTTTTTGCAACAGTTTCTTTCTTCTGTTGTAGAGTTTGTTTATGGCAGGGGACTACCAGATTGGCTTCCTTTTTTAGAGGATAGCATCTTGGCTCTGTTAGGGATAGCACGATCCATGCACTCGTATAAGTGGTTATAAAGTGCATTTGTGTAGGATTCAGCAGTCGTACCTCTGTTGTCCGTCTGCATGGGTGTTGTGAAGTTTGCCACTTCTGTCTTAAGCTTGAAGTTGGCTTTGGAGAAATTTTTTACGGTGGTTTCCCTAATGGGGAGTGGGGGCAGGATGTGGATGTCTAGGCTGATTAGCTTGTGGTTGGGTGTGACCAACGAGGAATTGATCTCTGGTGTGGAACACCTGTCGCCCATGTTGGTAATGACCAGGTCTAGGATATTGCTGCCCCTGGTGGGGGTGTGGATAGTTTATCCAAGGCGTTGGAATTTATGAATTCCAGAAAACGGTGGGCAAAAGAATTGGTACACGAGTAGTTTTCCCAGTTAATGGTGGGGTAGTTGAAATCGCCCATTATTAGGGTGTTGGGTTGTACCTTAATATTTTCCAGTGTATCAAGAAATTTGGAGTTGGAATCCTGGGGCATGGTGGGGGATCTGTAGCAAGTTGCAATTTGGATTGAGGTCTTGCCCAGTTAGTTGCACTTGGATAATCTTGGATGCGTTATGCTGAGCAACTAGCCTGGAGGTGTGGATATTCTTAATGAATATGGATACGCCTCCACCTTTAGTGTTTCAGTCCAGATTAGGTGGCCGAAAGGTGTGGTATGAATTATAGCCTGGTAATGCAGGGGTGCTCTCTGGAACCTTGGACCAGGTCTCTGTCACTGCACAGATGTCGATGATTTTAAGGAGTGCCTTGTGTGAATGCATTTTGAGGTTTAGACTTCTAGCATTGAGTAGCATTACCCCCAGATTTTGCTTACTTGTAGCTGTTACGGTGGTGAATTTGTCATTTGAACCTTGCCTAAAAAAGGCACTATAAGTGTTTGCAGAGCCTTAGCCAGTATCCAGAATCCCAAGGGCGACAGGTGCAGGCCATCTCTGGCAAAGCAGCGTGGTCTGTCGATCATGTCATCCTAGGCAGACAGATACTGGATCCCCTTAGAATGACACCAGAAACTTAGCCAATTGTTGAATTCAATAATTTTGTCCTTGTACTGTGGTATCATTGTGGGTGATGGCAGGATGCTACTCAGTGCTAGGGTCATACCTGCCTGGGCTACAAGATCAGAGAGCTCCTCCATGTCTCTCTTCATGTAGACCAGGAAGATACATCTCGGGTCGTTCATACCAACATGAACAATGACAGAGTCATATTTGTACTTGTTGTGGAGCGACCTGAGTGAGTGCATTATGTGGTGGATCCTGGCACCCGATAGCTGACAGTAACTTTCTCCTTGTTTAGCCCGGTGAGTGGAACATCAGTGTGCCTGACTATAGAGTCACTTATGACTAGAGTGTTTGGGTAAGTTGTTATGCCTTATGGACTGCGGTTGAGTGGCACACTGAGTTTTTGGGCTGTGTGTCATTTGGGTTGTGTTGGGGGGGGGGTGAAGGTTGCATGTGTTGCTGCTTTGGAGGTCTCTGTTGCTTGAGCAGATTTTTATTGAGAGCCTTCACAAATGTAGGTGTGTGTTTTGTGTTGCTATGTGTGTGTTTTGGTGGTGTAGGTTTTGAGGGACTATGTGATGAGTGTGGTGTGGTGCAAGTGTTTACCTTCTCCTCTTGACTGTCTAGTCCAGTCTTGGGTGAAGAGAGCTTTGCTTCCAATTTGGCTATATAAGTGCATCTCTCACAGGTTGTAGTGTTGGGTGGTAGGAGGAGAGGGTTGTTTGTGTATATGAGGCAATTGCTGCATTGCCCCAAGATGCTCAGATTCATTAGGTAGACAGGAGAAAACACTGGGAGCTGACCGTTAGACATGCCTGGATAGGTGCTTATTAAGTACTAAAAACTGTTTTCCTCTAGACAAGTGAGGAAGATTGAGTGCTGTAGTAATTTGTAGCTTTAGTGCTTACAGCGTGTTCTGAATAAGTGCTGAAGCTCAAGGAAACAGATTTGAGTGCTAAAACTAAAAAGCTGGTTAGTTCTAAGGGAAAATTTGAAAAGCAGACTTTATGGTACCAGTAGTAGTTTAACCCTAGCTAAGTGGCGGTGCATAAAGTGTATTTTTTTATGTATATATAACAGTAGCAAGTGCGCAAACTGATTTAAACAAATTAACCAATAAAAAGCTAAAAACTGAGCCCCGTTCCAGCAGTCTTCGATCAGACAAGTTCTAAGTGCACACTCCTGCCACTAGGGTGCAGGGGAACCTTCTCCAAAAAAGAGGGTCTGGATTAGTGCTCAAGTTATACAAACAAAGCTAGATTCAGAAGGTCTGAATTTAGTCTACGCTACAGCAAACAAGGCGTACTAATATTCAGAAAAAACAGGCACAATAAGCCTTTAAGCAGAAACTCCCAGCTCAGAAGGGCAGAATCTACCCTGTCCTCCCACAAGAGTGCAGACCCACACCTTAATGTGAAATAACTGGCCCGAAGCCGAAGTGCTTAAACCAGAACTAATACACTCTTAGAATAATAGACAGTAAGCCTTCAATCAGCAACTCCCAGCTTAGAAGGATGTAAGCTACCTGTCCTGCCACAACAGTGCAGACCACAAACCTTCTTAATGTAAAATAACTGGTCTGAAGCCCAAGTGCTTCAACCAAAGGCTTAGAATAACAGTGGGTGGAAGGAGGAGGGGTAAAGAGTGGACGGCTTTGACTATTAGATATGCATTTATACAAGATATAATACATATATACCGTTAAGTCCATGTTGCTACATATTTCGCACAGGGCTTAGATACTCGTCCATAACGTGTGACATAAAATTGGGAATTGGTCTTAACTATTGGAACTGTCTCTGAAAAATGTTCGATCTCTGATTTGCTTGGAACATCTTCAGGAATAGAATCAGAGGTAGGACCACCCTCTGGGATGGAAACATTTGGTTCACTCTGAGATTTATAGTCTAAGTCGCTATAACAATGTTGTGATGATGATTCTGGTACAGGTAATGGATGTTTATGGTTTCTGTGTACCTTCCCAGTCTATAAGGTAGGATCACAGTTCAGGACATTTGCCAATAACTTGTCCTATACAGTTGAAACCTTTTTTCTGTTTGAAGTCTAACCTTTTCTCCATCCCTTAATGGAGAAAAAGGTTTGCTCAACTTGTACAATGATTTCTGGATAGAACTCTTCTTAAATAATTGAGCCTTGATGGTCTTATTATTCTTGGCTTCAGTAAATTGGTAGTAATAGGTAGTGTAGTTTTTGTTTGCCTGGAAAGAAGTTGTTAAGCTAGAGATCCGAGAACACAATCACATGGTATGTTCCTAACGTTAAGGAGATTTAAGAAAATGTCTGAATTGTCACATCTTAACCTTTCAGGTATTTGCTTCTCACTACGCACGGCGCACTCAGCTAGGCCATTCGACTGGGGATGCTCAGGACTGCTGGTAATATGTAGAAAGTCTCATTCTCTTGCAAATTTCTGAAACAACTGGCTAGTAAATTGAGTACCATTGGTGGAAATAACTTTGTGCGAACTTGATAATCAATTCCAGAAAACTGCTCTACAAGGACAAGAAACACCACTGGTCACAGCTGCTAAATTCCAGACGTTGTGCAACTTTGTGCGAACTTCCATGGACTAAGAAATGACGTTTCAGCTTAGTAATAACAGTAGTAGATGTTGGATTAGGTTGTAGATCAATCTCAAACCAATTTGAATAAGAGTCTACCAATACCAGGTAGTATTGATTGCTCCACTCGAAGATATCAGTGGCTAATGGTCAACCAAGGTAGTTCAGGAACTGGATGTAGCTGAAGCGGTTCTCTTTGCAAGTGCGATCTAGTACTGTTGCATACTGAACAAGAAGTAAGTACTTTGTGTTTGGGTAATGAAGACGAAAATACTAATTCTCTCACTTGCCTCTTAGTGGAAGCGGAACCTGGGTAACCACAATACAAAATCTTTGTACTCATGTTGTAAGGAAGCAGGAACAGCAGTTTTAGGACCTTTGAAAATAATGCCATCTTCTATCAACATTTCATCTCAGTAGGGAAAACAGGTTTGCACTTCTGGTGGTACAATAGATTGCTTTGATGGCCATCCAACATTAAGGTAGTGATTAAGCTTTTGCGAAATTGGATCAGTTTTAGTGCGACATCTCACGTCATTGAGCCTAGTGGTAGAAAAATTACGCACTGCCATCACATTAAAGTCAAAAGTCTCTCCTAGAAATGCTGTTCCGTTGTATTCCTGGGTGATCTGGATAAGGTATCATCCAGGTAATGTATTTCACCTTTCGTATAGACCATTTTGAAGTACTTTTCAGTTTGAGCATCATTCTTTGTAATCTTGTGAGAGCTGAATGCATAGGCTTCTTTAGAATAGTAACTAGAGGTTGATGGTCAGTTTCACTCTGAATAGCTCAACCATAAATATAATCATGAAACTTGGAACATGCAAATACTGTTGCCAAAAGTTCTTTTTCAATTTGAGCATACTACATCTCAGTTTGGGTAAGTGTTCTAATCTAGCTGCATAGACTACTGGTCTTCCATATTGAAGTATAACTGCGACTAGACAAAATTTTGAAACATCACAGGAAATAGTAACTGCTTTGTTCGCATCATAGTATCTTAATGTAGGTAGGTTGGTAATTTTCTGCTTGAACTCTTCAAACGCCTTCTGTTGCTGTTCTAACCATGACCATGCAACATGTTTGCACATTAGCGTGCTCAAAGGTGCTGTCAACTCACTGAAGTCTTGTATAAACTTTCCTAAATAGTTGACCATGCTTAAGAAACGTTGTCGAGCTTGCACATTTTCTGGTGCTGACATATCAAGAATGCCTGCTTGCTTGGTCGGGTCTGGTCTCAAGCCAGTACTGGTAAACACATGACCTACATATGTATCTTTTGGGAGTCTGAAGTTTGCACTTCAGAGGATTGAGCTTCAAGTTCACTTCACATGCTAGAACTTTCTTTAGGTTTCTGTTATGCTGTGCTTTATCATTGCCTCCAACCAATAAATCATCCACTTCAGAGGATTGAGCTTTACGTTCACTTCACGAGCTCTGTCTAGAACTCTCAAGATTTCTGTCATGCTCTTCCTCCGACCAATAAATCATCCACTATTATGGCACATGGATAACCCAAAAATATTTGCTCCATTGCACACTGAAAGACTTCACTTGCAGAATTTATTCGAAATGGCATTATTAGAAATCTGTGTCTGCCATACAGAGTACCAAAAGTGGTTAGTAAGAAGTATTTGCAATCAAGTATCACTTGCCAAAATGAACTCTGCATCCAAGACTGAAAATACAGTGGCATTTGGTATTAGGGCTGCAACCTCTTCAACTGTGTGCATTGGATGATATGGTCTTTTCAATGCTTTTTTCGAATCTCTTTTGTCAGTGCATATTCTGATTTTGTCTGAGCCTTTTTTTTTCAGCTGCTACCATAGACAACACCCATTCAGTTGGTACTGTAACTGGACAAATTACACCTTGCTGTACCATTTTTGTCCAACTGAGCCTTAACTTTTTCTTGCATAACTATAGGAACTCTTCTTGCTGGTCTGACTACTGGCGTGACCTCTGGGTCTAACTTCATGGAATACACTACTGGAAGTTTGCCCAACCTGTCCTCGAAAACATCAGCATACTCTGAGAAAATGACTTCAGAAAAATTAGAACTAGGAGATGCACTGATGTGATGAACAAATTTGGTAAAGGAAAGCAGATTTATTCTCAAGCTATCTTTGAGACCCAGTAAAAACTGCACTGGTCTTCTGACTGCATAGAATAACAAGTTGTAACCATTCATGGCCAAATAACAAGAAAGCGTCACTGAGCCATCAGTTTGAATCCCTTCACCTCCATAAGCAACAAGTTTTGCACTACTGGCCACATTGAGTTGCTCATTGGTTCTCACTCTAGCAAATGTGTCTGCTGGATATAACATTACACTTTGAACCTGTGTCTACTTTAAGCTCTGTGGATTTACCATTGATCCGGACAGTACAGAACACTGCTCTGCCAGTAAATTCATTGCATCAGTTTTCTTTCACCAATTACTGATACACCATCCACATAGAAAGCTGACTGCTGTGTTTCTACTTGATCAACCTGGGCAAGGTTTACCTGATTTGCAAACTTTTTGGAAATGGCTCCATTTTTTATATTGGTGACCATGCTGACAAAATGCTAAACATTTCTCTCGTTTAGACTCATGATTTCCACCACAATTCTGACAGTTAACAGTAAAGCTGGACTTGTGTTTTGTTTCACGCTTGTACTCACTGAGGTACATGCTTCTTTAACTGTACTTATCTTAGAATTTACTGGAAAACTACGTAGTTTTCTTGATGAGTCAGCAGGGGGTCATGGCTGCCATGTGCTGAGTAGGCCTATTTCTTTTTACCATGTGCTGCATGCTGTCTACATTTGCTCTGGAGCCTACTGAAACCATGCTCTGGTCACTTGCCAGCAAACCTGTGTTTTTCTGTCACTTCATGGATTTGGCAATTATCTATGGCTTTACTCAATGTTAAATCACTATCACTCAGCAAGATCCTTCTCACAGCAGCACTATTAATACCACACACGAGCCTGTCCTGTATTAATTCATCTTTTAAGTCACCAAAGCAACATGATGTGAAATTGTTCAATCTCGCCGTTTGTTCTTACACACGGGTTCGGAGCCGATCCTCGGCTCTGAGTCGGCCACATCACTAGCTCTGCATCTTTGACAAAGCTCTAGGCACAGTAATATCCCATGATCCTCAGGTACTAACCCTCAGATCTAGTTTTCCACTAGCAGCAGATCGCATATGAGAGACTCGGGCCAGTATATTTTTTCTATATTCTTAATATATATTTCTCTTTTTTATAGATTTATAGTTATTTCTTAGTGTTTAAATAAATAATATAGTATAGGGGGGTTATTTGTGACTGTATTTAGACTAGATTAGTTAGTTTAATTTTTTTCTAGTTAAGGCCTACGGGTTTTTTCTGTCAGGATTGACAGTACTTTAAATAATTTTTGCCTTAACTCTCTCTCTTTTTCTTCAATACACATATATATATATATATATATATATATATATATATATATATATATATATATATATCATAGTGTGCTGTGTGTTTTGGATTTTTATATATATATTAGGTTAGAGTTAAACTGTTGATTATTATAATTATTCCAAACTTTTAAAATTGTTACACTGAGTTATATAGTGCGTTTCTTAAGTGTGCTGTGTTTTTGGACTTTTTCAAAAATGTCAGAGAAAGCCAAATCTGGCTTTAAAAGGTGTCAGTGTGGACAGAAGATGTCCATTACTGACAACCACTCATCCTGTGTCTACTGTCTTGGCCCTCTCCACTTGCAGGAAGACTGTTCTATTTGTCATTCCTTTAGTGGGAGGGTCATGCTGGAAAGACGCAGGAAGTTGGTTGACAGAGGGTTGCTTAAACCCGATTTTCAAGAGGCCCTGGACAAGGCTGAACAGGTATCCAAGTCTTCGAAGGGGTCGAAGTCTTCAAGAGTGTCGGAGCCCAAGTCATCGGCTCCGAGCACCTCTTTTCAGATTCGGACGCCGCTCCTGACCTCGGTGCCAGGTGTCGAGCGTTTATCTCTGACCGAGGCTCAGGTCTTGGAGCCGGTGTCAGAGGTACCACCGTCTTCTATCCTTTGCTCGGTGACTGCTTCGATCCCTTTGACCCGTTCTTCGAGGCCCATTTCTGACTCCGATGTGGACCGAGTGGTACAGAAGCTTATGGAGAACTCGGCTTTGTCCAAACTAATCGAGGTTTCATCCCAGCTGGTTTCGAAACTCGAGACTATTCCTGTTCCCTCAAAACTTCCTCCTCCGAGACCCGTCGAGTCATCGGAGCTAGGAATCGAAGAACTGATGATTGTAGAGCCCTCGGTGCCGAAGCCTCCAGTAGTGCTATTAGCTCCGTTGACCTCGACTGCTTCGGAACCAGCCGGAGAGTCTCGGAGCCGAAGATCTTTCCTAGGTTCCGGGGGGGGGACAGTCGAACCGAGATATCGGTTCCGACTCTTCCCCTCGGTGCCTCGGCTCAGATCCGTTCGGATCCGTCCTCGGTGTCGTAGCCTGTGGTTCCGATTCCGGAGAAACGACCACCTTCTTTGGATCGGGTCAGATCTTCGGGTCGGGGAACCGGTGCCTTTGACATCATGAGGAAGGTCTTGTCTGATCAGACACATACTTCATCAGTATCTTCTTCTCCTTCCCCAAAAGGTCCGCATTCTGCTTCTGTGCCTTCGGCCCCTACCAAGCGTCGAGACCCAATGCCTCAGAAGTCCCCACAGGGCAACTCTGGTTCCTCAGATGCATCCCCAGAACCTCCCACTGAGGATGTTCCGAGGAAACGATTGTGCAAGAGGAAGCACATAGATTCCCCCCAGGAATCTCTCACATCTGACACCGATTTAGATGAAACAGAAGGGTCCCCACGGTCCCCCTCTGAGGATGTCACGTTTGCAGACATTTTGGAAATCCTGAAACAAAGGGGAGACTGGCAAACCCTTACCCCTTCTGTGGATGAATCGGTCTTGCTGAAGGCATTTGGGACTCAACATTCTACCTCCTGGGTGACTCCGCCATTTGATGATCTCATGGATCTAATAGCCCGGAGGGCTTGGGAAATGCCCGATACAGTGGAACCAGTCCCTCGTAAGCCAAATAAATACATGACGGCCCCCCAGGACAAATCTTATCTTACAAAAGGGATTCCCGTGGATACTATGGTGGTGGCGGCGGCCACTAAGAAAGAGATGTCTGAGTCATCTTCCTCTATCCATCCTCCTAATAAGGATTCTAGGACGATGGACAGATATGTGAAGCGCATATTTAGTTTGGCGACTTTTTCCATCCGATCGCTCAACTACCTTACGCATTTCACGCGTTTACAGAAAGATCTCATTAAGGAACTGGGAGATACTCTCCAGGGAAACACAGATGCTGCTGTCGCCAAGAAAGTGACAGCGCAACTTAACACCCTAAACTCCATAGTGAACTCGTCCATGAGGCTGATTTCATATGCAGCCGAAGGGTCAAGTAGAGCGGCAGCTTCAGCGATCGCCCTGAGGAGGCAATCCTGGTTGCGCTTATGCTCCTTTGCGGAAGCCTTTAAGTCTTCCTTTGCCAATGCCCCCTTTGATGGTGCCTCCTTGTTTGGGCCCAAAGTAAAGGAGACTCTCACGAGGTGTGAACAAGAAGTGAAGACCCTGTCTGCCGTAGGGGTCCTTTTTTCCATCCCATCTAGACCCTACCCTAAAGGGCAACGAGGAGGAAAAATGTGGTTCGAAGACTCGGGGATCTTTTCAGCACACCCAAAGTGACGCCCCCTCCAGAGGCAGAGGAGGGGGAAGAAACGGAAGACGCCGCCCAGCCGGCAGAGGGGGGCCACAAAATCAGGGCGACAGAGAGACTTTCTCTGGGAAGCCCTTCCAGCACTCCTGAGTGCAGGCCCGACTGTCCTACTCTGGAGGCAGTCGGGGGTCGCTTGGCTTTATACCCAGAGGCCTGGCTAAATCTTACGTCAGATTCCTGGGTAAAAACCATAGTTACCAGAGGCTACAACATTCCCTTCATCAAAATGCCACCCAACTCCAAAAAGCTCCCAGACATTCCACCCAGTCTGCAAGACTAGGCAACCGTAGAGATAGGAAGATTGCTCGAAAACAGAGTCATCCAACCAGTCCCGGCGGACCAAATAGGATCCGGAACTTACTCAAGGTTCTTTTTAGTTCCAAAGAAAACAGGGGACTGGAGGCCAATTTTGGACCTCAGCAAATTAAATACCTTTGTGAAAAAGGAAAAGTTCCGGATGGTCACGCTACAGTCAATCCTTCCCTTTCTGCAGAAGGGGCGACTGGATGTGTCTATAGATCTCAAAGACGCGTACTACCATATCAAGATGGCCAGGGCGTCCAGAGATCATCTGCGCTTCCGGCTGGGAGCCAGTCATTTCCAGTTTCGCGCTCTGCCCTTTGGTCTCACCTCAGCCCCCAGGGTGTTCACCAAATGCATGGCAGTAGTAGCGTCTCACTTGAGACGAAGGGGATTCCGGGTGTTTCCTTATCTAGACAACTGGCTCCTATCCGCCACCACCGAGTATCGTCTTCTACAAGCCAGGGATTACACCATCAGTCTCTGCTCTTCGCTAGGCATAACGGTGAATTTTGGAAAGTCCGTCTTATCGCCGTCACAGCGTATCTTATTTATAGGAGCACAGCTAGACAACCTCCCTGGCTCAAGTTACTCTTCCCCCCACCAAGAGTGTCATACCTCAGACATCAAATTTCGGTCCTTCTCCAGAGCAAGAGAGTCCCTGCACGACAAATATTAAGAGGACTAGGCTTGATGGCAGCCTCCCTTATTGTAGTTCCCTTAGGCAGGATGCATATGAGGATTCTTCAATGGATGCTATTCGCCCAGTGGTCGTATCGACAACTTCTACTGTCTCACAAAATCTTGATCACAAATTTTTGCAAGAAGGATCTCTTGTGGTGGATACACAGTCAAGATCTAACACTAGGACGACTGTTTGTGTTACCCAGTCCGGTAGCAACTCTAACCACGGACGCTTCCCTGATAGTGTGGGGGGGGGGGATTTTTTCAGGGACAAACAGTCCAAGGTCAATGGTCCAACTTGGAGTACAATCTGCACATCAATGTTCTAGAGCTGAGGGCAGTGTTTCTAGCGTTGCAACACTTTCACAAGTCCTTACCTCAGGGAACAGTGACAGTTCAGACAGACAACATGTCAGTGTTCTGGTACATAAACAAGCAAGGGGGAACCAGATCTTACCCGTTATGCAGAGAGGCCCTCAGAATTTGGCAATGGGCAAAGTCCACTGGATGCTTTCTGATAGCAACGCACATCCTGGGGACTTCCAACGTAATCGCGGACAGGTTGAGCAGAGCCATCCTGTTCCCTCACGAGTGGTCCCTCAAACCTCGAGTGGCGGAAGAGATCTTCTGCAGATGGGGCCAGCCTTGCTGCGACCTGTTTGCATCCCCATTGAATGCCAAATGCAGACGCTACTTTGCCCTGTTACCCCCTCCGGGGGGTGTCCCCAGGGACGCACTGGTACAACATTTGGCCCCCGGGTCTCCTTTACGCTTTTCCTCCTGTTCCACTAATTCCCAGGTTTTTGCAGAAAGCCAAACGTCTGGACAGGACCATAATACTGATAGCCCCATTCTGGCCTCGACAAATCTGGTTTCCCTTCCTTCAATCTCATCAAGTGGAGGAACCATGGATGCTGGACCCGGAGCCAGACCTGTTGACACATTCGTCAGGAGTTCCTCACACCTTCCTCAAGTCCCTCAAACTGACAGCTTGGCTGCCCCGCTTCCCATCTTAGCCAGGTCGGAGTTACTATCCCCTGCAGTACAACAAATTATTGTATCTTCTCACAAACCATCTACAAGGAAATTGTACAACAGCAAATGGAATCGTTTTGTGCACTGGGCCTCCAAACAAGGTATAGATCCATTCGGGGCTCCAGTACACAAGATACTAGATTTTCTTACCACACTTTTTCAAGAAGGAGCATCAACGTCCACGATAAGGGTTCAACTGGCGGCTATATCCAATTTTCATATTGGCCGCGAAGATGGTTCTCATGTCCCACAGGCTTTGTAAAGCCTTCATGAAAGGTACCTTTCACCTCTGTCCCCCCTTTCGTAATCCAGTAGCCCCTTGGAATCTTAATCTCATGCTGTCACAACTCATGTTGCCCCCATTTGAACCAGCAGCCACAACTCCGTTAAAATTTATTTCGTGGAAAACACTTTTTCTGGTTGCCATCACTTCCGCCAGGAGAGTTTCAGAGTTGCAGGCTCTATCTATCCGACCCCCGTACATGATTTTTCATTCAGATAGAGTAACCTTGCACACCAATCCGTCCTTCCTTCCGAAGGTTTGTTCGATTCAAAACATCAGTCAGTCTATCAAACTACCTACCTTCTTTAAAAACCATTCCAATAAGTTAGAATACACATTGCACAAATTGGACGTTCACAGGCAACTGAGATTTTACTTGCATAGGACAAAAGAGTACAGAAAGTCAGAGCAACTATTTGTCTCATATGCTGACCAAAGGAAAGGACAGGCAGTAACGAAGGTTACCTTATCCAAATGGCTCTCAGATTGCATAAATTTTGTATATGCTGAATCGAAACAGCAACTCCCTTTCAAACCCAGAGCTCATTCTACAAGGGCGATCGCTACCTCTTCAGCCCATACCGCTCATTTGCCTTTAGATACCATTTGTGCAGCGGCAACTTGGGCAAAACCACATACTTTTATCACCCACTATAAACTAGACAAAAGCTCCAGGGACAGGGCGACATTTGGTTCCACTGTACTCAGGAATGTTCTCCCTTGAGCCACCCAGGAAAAAGGAGCTAGGGATGCTACCCGTGTGTAAGAACAAACGGTGAGATTGAACAATTTCACATTAAGAAGTTATGTTCTTTCCATAACATTCCATGTGAATTGTTCATCTCGCCTTTGTTCTTACATTCCCCCCCTCCATCCCCGGTCCTGCGGTCTGGGAGAACGGGTTCGACTGAATTCCTTTTCAGTCTTTTCTAGATATTGTTAGCATTCAACTTATTATTGTACATTAGTAATGGCATCTTTTCTCCTCTATTTGAGAGCAGGGTTCCAGACAGTGTGTAGTATCTGTTTATAAGTGTTCAAGACAGTTCTAAAGGGTTTCTTCTGGTATAGCAAACTAGATCTGAGGGTTGGCACCTGAGGATCATGGGATATTACTGTGCCTCGAGCTTTCTCGAAGATGCGGAGCTAGTGATGCGGCCGACTCGGAGCCGAGGATCTGCTCCGAACCCGTGTGTAAGAACAAAGGCGAGATGAACAATTCACATGGAATGTTATGGTAAGAACATAACTTCTTATTTTAGCCTTGTTTCTCAGATCAGTTATAAGCTGAAGAAGTTTCCCCTGGTTTCTGATCTCTCATATAAAACAAATGCCTCTCCAATGTAATATTTTGTCTGGGGGTTACACATTTCTCTGAACTTGCCCTTCAAACACTCGGGGTCTTCCCTTGACTCAGCCTGTACAACAATACTATGGTTTTCACCTCCTTCATACATTGCTGGTGCATACACAAATGAACGCTGTCATTCTATGGTCTCTGACCCAGCTAAGTTTAGCAAAACGAATGCCTTGGTGTGTGCATCTTTATCTGGTAAACCTGCTTGTATAAAAATGTACTCTTGCTCAAGTATTCTTCAATTCTCTGTATTCTGATCAAATACAAGAGATAAGGACTTTCTAAATCCATCTGCCATATTAACACACAGCAGTGAAGGGTTTTGCACATAAGCATGAACACACACACATATGCCAGAAAGTGAAGGGTTTTGCACATAAGCATGAACACACACACATATGCCAGAAATGTATGCCAGTAGTTGCAACTTTGCTCAGTAGTATGATGAGTCTCTGTATAACTGAATTTTACAAAATAATTTTGTCTTAAGCATTGTAATGCTATTGAAATTACTTCTTCTTCTTTCGGCTTTTCCCGGTTAGGGGTTGCCACAGTGGATCATCTGTCCGCTCATGATTGGCAATGGAGTTTTACGGTGTCGAGTTGCCAGTCCTGGCGCCCAACCTTCCACAGTAGGCACACACGCACATACTCACATCTAGGGCCAATTTGGAGTGTCCAATCCACCTACTGCATGTCTTTGGGATGTGGGAGGAAACCGGAGTACCCGGAGGAAACCCACTCGACCACAGGGAGGACATGCAGACTCCACACAGAAGGCACCCCAGCCGAGAATTGAACCTGAGAACCTCTTGCTGTGAGGCAGCAACGCTAACCGCTGCACCACAGTGAATGCTATTGAAATTACTGTATTGCAAGAAATCACCTCTTATTAGTATAAGAAACATGTAAAATAACTGCATGATGCAAGCCTCTGTGTAACTGGATTTTACAGTATAAGTTTTTAGGGCATTGTAATGCTTTTGAAATTATTGTATTGCTAAAGTAATGTATCATCATTTTCAGAAGCACTTCAATTAAATGTACAGTGCGAATGACCTGGACAGGAGAAGCTCAGTCAGTAACATTTCAAAGTAATGGCACTTTGCGAATAAACAGTACTCAGCATACTGAAACTTCCCCAAAATGGTGGTGCCTTTCTAGGCAATTCTCTACAGTGCAAGGAACACACTGTAATGACGACACTTTGCAAATAGACACACCCGGCACAAGAAACTTTTCGAAATGGCTATACTTTGACTGCACTTTGCACACAAATGACTCTTCGAAATACATGCACAGTAATAAACACGCACTGTAAGCACTTTTATACACTTTGAGATACTTTAAATAACTGTAGTTATGTCCTTGATACAATATGAAGCTGTAGCTCTGCCAAAACACAGCACTTTGCTTGACTTGCTTAATTTACACTTAATGTGCCCCTTTTTGTCCTTATTATATTCATTTTGCTCGTTTAATCTCTTTTCATGCCCATTGTACTTTTCTTGTGCTTGTTTTACTCTAATCATGCCCATTTTGTCTTAAACATGTTTGTTTTGCCTTTAAACATGCTCATTTTACTTTTCTGTTAATGGTTTTGTCACACGTCTGTAATTTAAACATTTCCTTTAGTTAATGAACCTTTTATGCCTCCTGCTTGTTTAATAATGTGTTTTGTGCCCTTTTTAATGCCCCATTTTGTCCTTTTTATGAAATAAGTAGTTTGTGTATTCTCATTACCTTTGCTTCTTTTCTGGCTCTTTTTCATGCTCATTTCTTTTAGTTTACCTTCGCGGTCATCTCTGCATCTCATGGCTCTGAATCTTATTCTCTTTGGTCCTGGTTCTGACACCATGTCACTCTTCTACTTTGGACACAATAGAAGAGCCTTAATGGGGTTCTGTTCAAGCAGCTTTATTTTATACAAACACACCACGATAGAAGTTTACTGTGTTTAGCTAAAGTAACTTTTATACAAACTAACTGCTGTAATCATACATGCTTACTCTCTGGCTGCACTCTCAAAATTGCAGTAGAAATGGCATGTACTTAACATTTGTACATGTGGACAGAGTCTTTGACGTGCTTCTTAAAGATACAGCACATAGCACGTGCTCTCTGGTCTACATTTACCAAAGAAGTTCATCAGATAAGCATATGGCCTAGTTCCAACTTCACCAGTACTGTTTTTTCAGAGTATGCTGATGTTTTCGATGAGAGATTGGGCAAACTTTCAGTTGTGTATTCCATGAAATTAGACCCAGAAATCAATCCAGTGGTCAGAGCAGCAAGAAGAGTTCCAATAGCTATGCAGCATAGGGTCAAAGCTCAGTTGGACAAAATGGTGCAACAAGGTATTATTTGTCAAATTACATAACCTATCGAATGGGTGTTGTGCATGGTAGCTCATAAAAAGGCTCAGATGAAATCAGAATATGTATTGGCCGAAGAGATTTGAACAAAGAATTGAAGAGACCGTATCATCCTATGAGTACAGTCGAAGAGGTTGCAGCCCTGATGCCGGATGCCACTGTTTTTTCTGTCTTAGATGCAAAGAGTTTGTTTTGGCATGTGATGCTTGATCGCAAATTTTAATTCCTGACTACATTCAGTACCCCATTTGGAATAAATTCTGCGAGTGAAGTCTTTCAGCATACAATGGAGCAAATTTTTTTGGGTTATCCTTGTGCCATAATAATAGATGATATATTGGTCGGAAGCAATGGTGAAGCAGAGCATGACAGAAATTCTAGACAGAGTTCTAGACAGAGCTTGTGAAGTGAACTTAAAACAGAGATGCAAATTCAGACAACCAGAAGTTACATACGTAGGTCATTTGTTTACAAGTATTTGCTTGAGATCAGACCCATCCAAGCAAGCAGCCATTCTTGGAATGCCAGCACCAAATAATGTGCAACCTCTACAGTGTTTTCTTGGTATGTTCAGTTACTTAGCCAAGTTTATACAAGTCTTCAATGAGTCGATAGCGCCTTTGAGAGAGCTTACACGTAACAATGTTACTTGGTCATGGCTAGACCAGCACCAGTGAGCATTTGAAGTTCTTAAGCAGAAAATTGCTATCCCACCAACATTAAGACACTATGATGTCAACAAACCAGTGACTTTTTCCTGTGATGCTTCAACATTTGGTTTAGGTGCAGTTATCCTTCAAGAAGGCAAGCCAGTAGCCTACCCATCCAGAGCACTTGCCCAGATTGAGATGCAATATACTCAGATTGAGAAAGAACTTTTGGCAATAGTGTTTGCATGTTCCAATTTTCATGATTATATCTGTGATCAAGAAATACAGATTGAAATTGATCATCAACCTTTAGTTACTTATTTTAAAGAAGCCTATAAATTCAGCTCGAGCGAGATTACAAAGAATGATGCTCAAGTTGCAAAAGTACATCTTCAAAATGGTCTATACGAAATGTAAACATCTTTATCTGGCTGATATCGTATCCAGTGCGGCTAGAAGTACAACGGAACAACTTCTCGCAGAGAATTTTGACTTTGATGTCATGGAAGTGCATAATTTTTCTACCACAAGACTTGATGTGCTATGAGATCATACAATGACTGATCCAGTTGTGCAGAAGCTCATTTACTGTATCAGTGTTGGATGGCTGTCAGAGCAATCCAGTGTACCACCAGAAGTGCATTCCTACTTTCCTTACAGAGATGAGTTGTTGATGGAAGATGGCATTATTTTCAAAGGTCCTAAAATTGTTGTTCCTGCTTCCTTACAACAAGAATATATCCAGATTTTGCATTGGGGTCACCCGGGATGTCCTTCAAGGATGCATCTGCAGTCATAACAAATGGGGTTGTCCTGTCGTCAGGCAGCCCTTCGGTTGGCCGGATTCCAAAGTCTGGGTCCGGCTTGGGCTGATGTCGCACTTCACCCGACGTCATCTCTGCTGGTCTTCGGGTATAAAGGCATCAGCCGACGCCATTTTCCTCAGTCTTTCTTGCCGCGTGGCGCCCAAAGCAGAAGCTGTTCGCAAGTGCCGGTCGGTCAGATCCAGAGATTACTACTACCGAATACTACTTCGAAGACTTCTAAAAAGCTACGTACCCCGTTGGGGACTCTTTCTTGCCTCAGCCGATGTCAGAAAAAGTCAATAACTGTTTAACTTGTGGGAAACAAATACCTCATAAAGATTTCCAGTCTTACTGCCTGCCTTGCTTAGGCCCAGACCACGACGTAGCAGCCTGTTCAGCCTGTGCTTCCTTCAACCGACGAACGCTTAGGCGTCGGTCGGAGTTTGCTGAACAGTTTTTCGGCTCAGATTTTGCGTACATTGTGCCGTCGGATCCTCCGACTACCCAAATTGTTAAAAAACGCAAAGAAAAAGACTGACACTCGCGGTCCGCGGTTTCGGCCGAAACCACGGTTAAGCATTCGGCCGAAACCGAGAAAACCGGTCAATCTTCAGCCGAATCCATGACTACTACTGAGACTCCTGCTACCTTAGTTGAATCGGCCTCTGAAGTTTTGCCTACTACTGTGGTTCCTAGTGATTTATCAGACACCATCCCTTTGGATGTCTCTACCCCAGCACGTGGTGCTGCTAGGCCTCCTGCAGCCATGTCTGTCAAGGCCTTTGCCAGGGCTAAAGCAGCCAAAACTGTTAAATCAGTGCCTGTTAAGCCCCCCTCACACAGGCCCACTTCTAGTTCACAAATGCTTACTCTGGCAGAGGATTTAATATCCTTAATTAGGGGATCCCAATCTCACCCAGACAGGGCCTCTCAGCCCCCAGAAAAGAGACCTAGGGCAGAGCCCCCCGAGCCAGTGTCCTCAGATGATTCTTCGGATGACTCAGACATTACAGATCAGCCAGAGGCTCCTTTTTCTACTTATGAAGATTCCGATGCTGAAGAATCCATTCCATCTGCCTCTCCACCAGAGGAATTTTCATTTGGGGAAACCTTACATGCCATGAGAGAACAATTCCAATGGCAGGGACAAGATTTCTCAGATTCAAGAAAAAGGCTTAGGACCTTTCTGCACTTACCACAACATAGGCCCTTAGCTATACCTCCAGTACTGCCTGTTGTGGATGATGCATTTAATGATGTTTGCACTGCTGCTGATACTTTACCTCCAGCCCCTGCCAAACCAGATAGATTTTACAGGGTGCCAGACACTCATCACCACCTATACAAGGCCCCACTTGCAGATCCTGAGACTATATCCCAGGGGCCCAAGGCAGTAGCCTCGACCTCAGCAAAAAACCCTATCCCTTCTGAAAGGGAATCCAGGTCCTTAGAGAGATGGGGGAAAAAAGTTTACACCTCTGCTACTCTCTCAGCTAGAGCTTTAAACTGTCAGTTTCATAGGATCAGAGCATTATCAATTCTCAGCATTGCCCTTTGGCTTATCTACTGCGCCCAGAGTATTCACAAAATGCCTGGCATCAGTAATCGCTCATTGCAGGCTACAGGGAATCCAAATTTATCCATACCTGGACGACTGCCTGTTACAAGCGGACAACAAAAGCAAGCTGACAACAGATTTACAAAGAGTCATTTGCTTACTACAAGCCCTGGGATACACAGTCATTTTAAAAAAGTCAAGACTGATACCATCCCAGACAAGAACATTCTTGGGTGCGGAATTGGACACAGTAAAACAAATGGCATTCCTAACTACAGAAAAACAAGAACAACTCCCTCTTTACTTCTTGGCATTAACAAAGCAGAACAAACTAACAGCAAGAAAAGTACTGCAGACCTTGGGCTTCATGGCATCATGCATAATCCTGGTCCCACATGCCAGACTGCATATGAGAAAACTACAGTGGTACCTAAAGAATTTATGGTCTCAACACAGGCACAGCTTAGAAACCGAAATCCCACTAATCCCATGCCTGAAACAGGAGTTCCTATGGTGGGCTCAAGCATGCCAGTCAAACACAGGCTTGCCCTTCCACAACTTAAAAGCAAGCCAGACCATCACAACGGACGCCTCAGACCTAGGCTGGGGGGCGCACATGTTGGACAAATGCATACAAGGATTGTGGACTCCAGACCAGCTGCACCTGCACATAAACCAAAAAGAAATGCTGGCAGTAAAACTAGCAATCCAGAAATTCAGACCATTTCTCAAAGGAGGCCATTTAATAATAAGGACAGACAACACCACAGTCATGTGGTACATCAACAAACAGGGAGGCACTCATTCATACCCCCTATGCAGAATGACTCTGGACCTTTGGAATATGGCTCTGAGCTACAACATCCAGTTACAGGCAATATTTGTGCCGGGAAAAGAAAACACCCTGGCAGACATGTTAAGCAGAACCACCTCGGATGCTCACGAATGGATGCTACACCCGGACATTTTCAAGGCCATCACAAAGAAATGGGGAATGCCACAAATAGACCTATTCGCATCCCCACTCAATCACCAGCTCAAAAAATTCTGCACAAGGACATACCACCCACTTGCATGGAAGGTGGACTCTCTATCCTTCAGTTGGAAAGGCCTGACAGCATATGCATTTCCACCTCTTCCTTTGATGCACAAGGTACTACTGAAAATCAAAGAGGAACGTCCAAGGATAATCCTGATAGCTCCGAATTGGCCAAGACAACACTGGTATCCATTGCTGAGGAACATGTCTCAGGGGAGAATGTGGTCAATACCCCTGATGCCTTTGATGTTAACTCAGAACAACTACAACATCATGCACCCAAACCTAAAAACCTTGCAACTGACTGCCTGGAACATCACATAGCAGCAACTAACCCAGACTTATCACAAAGGGTTAAAGACATTATCCTTGAAGCCCGCAGACCTTCAACAAGAAGGAACTATGCAGGAAAATGGAAAAGATTTGTCATTTGGAGTACTGAAAGAGGAAAAGATGTGTCGAACATAGATATTGCTAACATCCTGGAGTACTTGGCAGAGCTTCTACATACAGGCCTGTCCTATTCCTCCATTAAAATACATGTATCAGCTATTTCAGCAGAATACTGCTTCGATCCACCTGTCTTTTCGCATCCTCTACTCAGGCAGTTCCTCAGAGGGATCAAGAATGTAAAACCTCCTAGGAAACCACCATTACCAGCATGGGTCTTGAACTTTGTGCTAGAAAAGTTGACACTCCCTCCATTTGAACCAGCAGCAACAGCAGATCTTCAACACCTATCATGGAAAACTGCTTTCCTACTGGCAATTACTTCAGCAAGGAGGGTTTCGGAACTACAGGCCTTAATGGCAGTACAACCCTTCCTAATCTTCCATCAAGATAGGGTGTCCATGAGAACTAATCCTACATTTATGCCTAAGGTGGTATCCAGAGTGTCTTTAAACCAGGCAATCCACCTACCTACCTTCTTTCCCAATCCACAGAGCAGGGAGGAAAGACTGCTGCATACCTTGGATGTACATAGACAGTTACGCTACTATCTGGACAGAACCAAAGGTCACAGAAAAACTGACCAGCTTTTAGTAGCCTATGCAACAGGAAGGGAAGGAAAAGCAATTTCCAAACAGACAATCTCCAAATGGATAGGAAATTGCATAAGATTCTGTTACTCCTACCATGGAAAACCAATTCCACAGAACATAAGACCTCATTCTACAAGGGCTACAGCCACTACCACAGCTTTCTTACGAGGAGTGGCAACCAAGGACATTATTGAGGCGGCTACTTGGACCTCCGTGCATACATTTGCCAAGCATTATAATTTACCTCTATACTCTAGATCCCGAGCAGGGTTTGCCACTGCTGTACTGCAAGGGATCCTAACTACACCATAATTCTTCTTCCTCCTCCCTAGTTTGGCTATGGTATTCTACCCATTTGTTATGACTGCAGATGCATCCTTGAAGGACATAGTACAGTTTTGTACCTACCATAAATGTAGATGTCCGAACAGGATAGCATCTGCAGTCAGGATTACCCCTCCTTCCCTCTGTGGTACTCCTAGGGTATTTACCCTCCTAATAGCTAGCTGGGGGGGAGTCTCTTATGGTGTATTTGTTTGTATATATGTACATACATGCTTATTTTTTGTGTTTGCCTTCTACTATTTTGGAAACATTGGCATTTATCCAAATTTTAGCTTTCCAAGAGGGCAACTGGCATCTGGGGCAAGAAACACTGAGGAAAATGGTGTCGGCTGATGCCTTTATACCCGAAGACCAGCAGAGATGACGTCGGGTGAAGTGCGACATCAGCCGAAGCCGGACCCAGACTTTGGAATCCGGCCGACCGAAGGGCTGCCTGACGACAGGACAACCCCATTTGTTATGACTGCAGATGTTATCCTGTTCGGACATCTACATTTATGGTAGGTACAAAACTGTACTTTCCAACTACTAAGAAGAGCGGGAGGACTAGTATTTTTGACTTCTCTAGTGAAAGACACTGATAGAGTACTTTCTTTCCGTTCAGTATGTAATAGTACTTAATCGCATTTGTACAGACAGACCCTTTAGCCAAGTCAAATTCTTGATCTACCTTTGTCAATTGTAGCTACTGACATATTCGAGTGGAACGATCAACATTACTTATTACTGGGAGAGACATATTCAAATTGGTTCAAGATCGATCTACCACCTAATTTAACTTCTACTACAGTCATTGCTAAGTTGAAATGCCATTTTTCTCACTCCATGGCAGTCCACAGAAATTAATCTCTGACAATGGTACGCAATTCACCAGTCAGATGTTTCAGAAATTTGCAAGAGAATGGGATTTTGTACATGTTAGTAGTAGTCCTGAGTATCCGCAATGGAATGGACTTGCTGAACGTGCAGTGCAGAGTGCAAAGCAATTACTTGAAAAGTCAGTGTGTCACAAGATATGGTCGCATTTCAAAACCTAGTGTGAAATGCACGGCAACTTGAACATAGTTTTGTGTGTGCGTGTATACACACACACACACACACACACATATATATATATATATATATATATATATATATATATATATGTGTGTGTGTGTGTGTATGTATATGCCAAGTTTTGTATAACTGCATGGTGGAAATCATTTCTATGTGAACTGCATATTCATTACTATCAGTGACAATGCCTAACTTATTTTCTCAGAGGGAGGATGTAGAATAACAGGTGTGTTGTACCTTTAAGAAGCATTTCCAAGATCTGTGTGTGCATATAAATACCAAGCAGCTTAGCTTCAGTGCCATTTTGAAGTTGCAGCCAGAAGGTTTACATCCACGTGCATGATGTCTGGTTTGTTTAACCTCATTTATGATGTGTGTACATACAATAAAACTGCTTGAACAAGAACCCACGATGCTTGCTTGTTTTATCCTGACCTGGTGAGCGACAAATATGAAACCTCTATTCTGTGTTTGAGCGCCAGTTCTTTTTCTATCAGATTTTCTTTCATATTGGACTGAGGTGGGCTCCTTTTATTTTTGGAACAGCAAACTCAATCTGAGGTATTGTAGGATGCTGGAGCATTGCTGGTAATGGGAGGAGCTGGATCCAAGAGTCCAAGTAATTGCAGCTGTGCCAGATCTGAGACCCATCAGTTTAGGAAGAATGAAGATGGACAACACAGATGCATAGTAAGGATGAGTACATAACTTTAATATATAAAAATCTCTTTCAGGTACTTAATATCAGATGTCCAAAAGAGAGTGGACACCCAAATGTTTTTCCTATAATCTCCTTCCTTAAACAGAGGATGGCACATCAGAAGCAGCTGGTACAGGCATTACTTACGCTTTGCCATGACTGGTTGTGGCTTTGTGACATTGCAGAAAGCTTCAAGGCATCCTTTATTAATACTCCTTTTGCTGCTTCCCACTTTTTAGACACAAGGTAAAAAAAGACACTTAAAGTGAACAAGACAGCAAAACCCTGTCTGCCATAGGAATCCATTTCTCCACTTCACAACAATCCTATTCTAGGAATCAAAATGGAGTTTAGAAAATGTGGTTCAGGAAATCACAGGGTTTCACCACAACTCTCCTGGGGATAAGCCTGTCTGAGTCTACTTGAGTAGACTGGAAATCCATTTAATCGAAATTTATGTGGTTGAGACGACACCACCAAAACCTTATTTTAACAAAGTTTCACATCACCGGAATTTTAATCCAGGAAAGTGGCAGATGGCCAACATTAAAAAAACAAAAAAAGAAATACCGAAGCATGTCAAACTTACCCCACAATGTGGCAAGCTGCACCCCCTTGCCCTCCACACCCCCCTAAATAAATATACCAACTTCGAGACTGCACTGTAGTGAGGAAAAGAGCAAATTTCCCCATGTTGGCCAGCTGCCTCTTTTCCTAGATTAAAATTCTGGTGATGTGAAACTTTATTAAAGTAAGGTTTCTATGTTGTCATCTTGATCATGGAAGTTTCGATTAAATGGATTTTCGGTCTCCTCAAGTAAACTTGCCTCTCCAAGGCAGAGGAGGAGGCAAGAATGGATGTCGCCCTAGAGCAGAGGTGGACCACAGAATCAGGGTTTCTGTGGTCCATTCACTGAGAAATTCTACCAGTTTGCCTGATGTGTTACCCAGATGCTGCACTCAAAGCAGTCTGGAGGTGCTTAACTTTGCACCGTCAAGCCTGGCAAATAATTTCTGATTCTTCGATGTTTAAGGGTAATCATCACAGGCTATGACATACCCTTTTCATATCCCTCAAAGAAAAAATTTAAAATTCCCCATGCTACACCCACTCAGTTGGAATGTGCAGCAACAGAAGTTTCAAAGTTGCCAGAAAAGAGTCATCCAACAGGTTCCCCCAGACAAGTTAGAGTCCATAGTCTATTTCAGATTCTTTTTATCTCAGGAGAAGAATGGGGACCTGTGGCCAATACTGGACGTAAGCCACCTCAGTCAGTTTGTCAGACAGATGAAATTCCAGATGGTCCCAGTACAGACCATATTACCTCTCTTGAGGAAGGACGATTGGATGTCGTCTGTGGATCTCCAAGATGCCTGCTACCATATCAAGATTTGAAGGCAGTCCAAGAGATTTCTCTGCTTCTGGCTGGGAGCCAGTCATTATCAATTCAGAGCACTGCTATTTGGTCTCACCACAGCCCTCAGGTGTTCAAGTTTACAGCAGTGGTGGCAGCTTACGACTGCAGGGGATCCAAGTCTTCCCATATCTAGACAACTGTCTCCTAACTGTTACTTCTAGGGATCTACTGCTGCAGTACCAGACATTCCTACTCTGTCTTGCAGATCAGTTAGGAATAACTGTCAATCCTACAAAGAACAAACTGCCTCCCGCCCAACACACAGAATTCAAAGGTTGTCAGACACAATTCGACAAGTTGCCAAGCTCCTACTGGCAAGAGTACTGTCACTGAAGTTGGTGGCTTCTCAGGTAGATCAGCATCCCTGCTCACAAACAAAAGTGATTTGTTTGTTAGATCTGATGGCCTCTACCATCACATTAGTACCACTAGCAAGATGCCACCTGAAATTGTTTACAGTGGACACTGTCTGTTCAGTCTCTAGCCCCTCCACATCAGCATCCATCTGACTCAAATATGCACAAACCATATAAGTTGGTGGATAACTTCTCTGACAGTGGCAAATGGAAGACCCTTGTGCACAGTAAACACCGTCACTTCCCTTCTCGGGTAGGAAGGGTGCATTTTGAGGAGATGATGATTCAAGGGACTTGCTCACCTTTGTAGGCCAAACTTCACATCAGTGTCTTGGAGATGAGTCCTGCTAGCATTGCAGGCTTTCCAGGACGACCTACCCAAGAGTGTGATTTTCTTCCAGACAAGACAGTATGTCAGTGGTGTGGTACATCAACTAATAAGGGGAAACACGTTCATTTCTTCTTTGTTGGAAGGACATGAGTCTGGCAGTGGGCAATGTCATCCCATCGTTTTCTGGTAGCATCACACATTCCTGGGCTGTTGAATTCACTAGCAGACAAGCTGAGCAGGTGTATCCTGTTACCTCATGAAGGGTGTCTCAGACAGTGGCAACAGAGATTTTCAGCCACTGGGGAAGCCTTGCCGAGACCCCTTTGCCTCCTACCAAAACAACAAATGCAGTCGTTACTTTGCCCTCATCCTTCCACAGGGACAGTCACCAAGAGATGCTCTAGTCCACATCTGGCCCCCGAATCTCCTCTGTACTGTCCCACCAGTACCTCTCTTGACAAAATTTGTACAGAAAGTCACAAGATACAAGACCTGGGTGATCCTTATTGCCTTGTTGTGGCTCCAGCAGGTTTGGTTTCCCTTCCTTTGGTTTCATTTGCTGCACCCTCCCTTCATGCCTGATCCCATCCCAAGTCTTCGGATCTGCAGACCCTAAAACTAACTGCATGCTTTCTACAATTTTAACAATAGCGAGAGAAGCCAGCTTGCCTTCTCTGGTAGTCGACATAGTCTCTTCTCAAAAAGAATCAACCTAAAATATTTACAAAAGCAAATAGAAAAGGTTTTCTATTTTTGCATCGTGAAAAGGATTAGATCCTTTTTCTGCCCTTCTCCCATTGATGCTGAAATTTCTTTCAGAATTTTTTCAGCAGGATTCCAATTTTTGCACGATCAAAGTTCAAGATACCCGCCATTTCAGATTTTCACATAGTCCTTAATGACTCGTCCTTTGGGGAAAGCTTTGGATATCCCAAGAGACACAAAAGACCCTTCTTGTTTAGACTACACATTGATGAACCATTTCTTCTATGGGATATCACATTATTACTTCAGACATTGACTCAAACCTTTTGAGCCTACAGCATCAGCTGAATTGAAGTTTCTTTCTTGTGTAATGATCTTCCTGATTGCCATTACCTCTTCTAGGCGAGTTTCAGAATTACAAGTGCTTTCATGCAAGCCATCCTTTCTCATCTTCCATTGAAGACTAACTTTATCTTTCTCCCAAAAGTTTCATCTAAAGCAAATCTGAATGAATACATTGACTTACACTATTTTTCCCCAAATTACTCTAGTAAAGGTAAATATATGCTTCATACATTAGATATTCAGAAGTAGCTTAGATTTTACTTACACTATAACAAAGATATTAGAAAATCAGCTCACCTGTTTTGTCTCCTTTTCCAAAACAAAATTGGGACACTGTCAAAAGTTACACTTTCAATGGTTGGTGGACTACAATTCCTTCATTTATAAAATGCGAGGATTACCTCTGCATTCAATATCTAAGGTTCATTCCACTAGAGGAAATTGTTACCTCTACAACATTTGTGAAAAAGAGTTCCTATTAGTGACGCCTATGTAGGAGCAACTTGGTCAACAGTTCACACCTTTGTTTCGCGTTACAAGTTGGATGTGCAGTGTAGAGCTGGCACATTCTTTGGCTTTGCTCTTCTCAGGAGTGTCCTTCCTGAAGACCACCCAGGTCGTCTTAGGCGGCTTGGGAATCTGTCCCAAATGTCAAATCAGACAAAAACATCAGCTACGAAAGTTATGTACTTGCAATAACATTAGATCCATGTTGTCTCATTCAACTTCCCTCCTTCCTTCCCCTTCCTTATTGCCATTGACAATCTCCTGAAGCTTGGACAAACCTTGACTAAGACTCTGATAAGACTCTGTCTGTTTTTACTTCACCTTTCAAGAGTAGCACTCTTATTAAGTTGTCATTCCATTCCATGGTAGTTTTTCTTTTAGTAACAAGATATTTTGCCTGTATGATTAGAATAGCTAGCAAACTCAATTGGAGGTAATTCAGACAGAAGAAGGGAATTGTGAATAAGGAAGGAATCTGAGTCTTTCCTCCAAAGCTCTGGTAGAAAGCTCCAAGGTCAGGTCCAGTTGGATCTTGAACCGGAAGAAAATGAGACAGCACAGATCTAACATTATGGTAAGTACATAACTTTGGTTTCCCATGCTGTTTTACCTGACAAAGGGAAACTACAGAAAATAACTCTACAACCAGGCCTTATCACTCAACAAAAAGGATTAATTCTCCACCCAAGTCATTCTTCACTCAACCTGACCCTGTGATTGATAGGATTCTAATCCTTCAAAGGCACCTATTCTCTGAGGAGGTTGTTCAGGTACTACAGGAAGCAAGGAGACACACTACAAGAAAAATGTACACACCTAAATGGAAAAAAGATTTTCTTGTTGGTTCCTCAAACATAGAGCCCACCTTTATCACAGGTCCTTGCTGTCCTACAGTGTCTTTACAAACTACTTAATTAGGGCTTGGCTTACCCTTCTGTCAAAGCTCACAGTCAGCCATCAATGTCTGCTTGTGTCTCAACCCCCCTGTTATGACTAGAGCAGAAGTCAGGGTATTCCTGAGGGGGAGTCCTGTATCATAACCCTGCTAGGAAATTCATCCATGTCCTTGAGATCTCAGTTTTCTGCTGGCAAAGCTTACTCCCCCCCCCCTTTGAAACAGCATCTTAAGCCACTTTAGAATTCTGCAGTTGGAAAGCTATTATACTCCTGGCTCTAACCTCTGCTGAGAGTTTCTGAGCTGCAGGCTCTCATGGCCATTCCACCCCTTCATAGTTTGCTTGACGACAGGGAGAGACTCTGGGCTAATCCATTATTCATGCCTAAGGTAGTGAATTAGCTGTTCCTCAGTCAGGCTATTAACCTAGCCACCTTCCTTCCCAACCCCCAAAATATTGGGGGAAAATTCTATGTTCTGTAGACATTCATATGCAGCTGAGATTTTACCTGAACAAAACTGAGAGTTTCAGAAAGACAGACCAACTGTTTGTATCTATTGCAACTTGGATCTCAAAGGCCTCTTCTTCTACTATTCTTACTATGATAAGTCCTTACCTTCCTGCCCAAAAGCTCATTCAACTAGTGCAGTGGCTTCCTCAGGGGTCTTTCACAGTAAAGTGGATGCCAGGTCCATCTTGTAAGCTACTTCTTGGTCCTCTGTGCACATCTTCATCAACCACTACAGAACTGATGCTTTCTCCATTTCCAGGGATGCTTTTGCAAGGTCTGTCCTGTCTCGACTGCTAGACAGCTCGTCTGTTTGTCAGCCAGCCAACCTTCTGTCTGTCTCCTTCAGGTCTGTGACTGACCCATATGTCAGGAGTACTGCAGCAGTGATGTCAGTTAAGACATAGTACACTTATGTAAGAACTTACCATAACTGTAGATGTCCTACTGATTACTGTTGCAGTATTTCTTCCCACCTTCCTTCCCCTCTACTCCTACTTACTTCAACTTCCTTCTTCTCCCCTATGGTTTAAGCTCTGATGTACTACATAGAAACGGGGAAGTTTACTTACCTATTCAAGCTATATCTCTCCTAGCTGACCATTCTCCCTCTCTCCATAGTCTTCATGCCACTGGCTTTGAGATAGTCTAAGGTACACGTTTGTCTATATACACCCTGTGCCTATGAGCTGATGTCGTGTGTTGGATGTATGACTTTGGGAAAGTAAAACTTTGGTACCTGACCAGACGTCAGCAGGAGCAGCCCTTATATCAGGAATACTGCCAACAGTGATCAGGAGGACATCTACTGTTATGGCATGTTCTTACACAACTCAAGTTTCAAATTCACATTTACATTTATCTGTACTTATTAAGTACCTTATACACATGTGCAATTAATAGATTCCTGTCATGCCACCAAGTCTTGTAACAGTCTAAATGTTTGCTTTGTTTTGTCACTAGCCCCAGCTATTTGTGCTCCCTCATATTATCTTTCAGTACAAACTGGATGATGTACTTCATTTAACAAGTGTTTAGTGAATCATAAGTGCTAGTGCTTTAGTCAGTCGTATATGTTTTTAGACTGCGTAGTGGTAAAAATGTACTATAAACCATTCATGGTGATCTGATGGCTCTTATTAGTTTGGTTGTTGATTTTTGATTTTTATGCCATCGCCTTAGCTAACATTCTTGATTAAAAACTGATAAAATGTATATGTATATATTTTACAGATTGTTTTTACTGTGTTTTATACCACTTAAAATTTGACTGTAATATTTCCATTGCAGATTGCTTTCTGCAGAGATTTGTGGGAGATATTGATATATTACCCCATATTATAAAGGTTGTGTTTTTGTATGGCAGGCTGTTAACTGCTGTGTACATCTCTGTGAATACTGTTTTTTCTGTTGCATTGAATTTATTAAGCTTTTTTTTCTGAACAGGAAGAAGCTCGGAAACGACAGTTAGAACAAGAGGCTGCACTTAGACTGCAACGTGAAGAAGAAGAGAGGAAGAAGCAGGAAGAAAGGAGAAAACAGGAAGAAACTCTCCGATGTTTAGAAGAGAGTAGACGGGAAGCAGAAGAAAGGCAACGGAAAGAAGAGCTTCAGCGTAAACAGGTAATAAAGATTTGATCATATGTGTCCTATTCACAGGCCTCTGCTGCTGAAATGTGCATGCTGTGTCAGTGTTTTAAGCTTATCCTAGTTATCAGTTTTGCTTGTAGTAACTTTCTGGGGAAATGTCTCCTCCACCAGTTTTGGGTTTCTTGTAGGTTATAACCTCAATGATGTTCTTCATTCCACATTGCTGCAGTCCTAACTATTGGGTAGTCCGCTGTCCAGTCGGCCCGAATACCAAAGTATATGGCTGACGTCGGTCAGGGCGCATTAGACTGACGTCAGTACGTCAGGGTACTAATGCGCATGACCGACGTCATATCCTCAGTCTTTTTTGCCGCATGGTCCGATGCAGAAGCAGTTTTGCGAGTGCAGGTTGGCGTTCTGAAATTTTCTGAAGTCGGAGTTTCAGACCGAATCAAAGTTGGCTAAGTACCCGTTGGGAACATTTTTGTTTTCTTGCCTCAGTATTTAACCGGATGTCAGAAAAAGTGAATAACTGTATTTCTTGTGGGAAACAGATACCTCATAGGGATTACCATACCTTGTGTATACCTTGTTTAGGGCCTGAGCACGGCGTTGTTGGATGCCGCTCTTGTGCTAGGTTTAACAAACGCACTATTAAGAGAAGGTTAGACTGTGCCAGGTTAGTGTTTGGGAAGCGTTGCAATTATAAAATGCCGTCGGATGCTCCGGCGCCGCTTCGTCAAAAGCGCAAGGACAAAACAGCGAAGCCTAGGGTTGATGAACCGGCAGTCCCGGACGTCGGTTCTTTAGAAAACTCAGTGGAGCCAGAGGTTTTGCCAGGAGTTTCTTTGGAGTCTCAGGCAGAGACTTTACTGTTACAGGATGTGCCTTCTCAGGAGGTAGGCCAGGCTGAGGGGGCTTCTCAGGTAACTGTTCTTCCCTCTCTTCCCAAGGTAGTTAGAGCCTCTCCTTCTGTTTCCAAAACTTCTTTGAGAGGTAGGCCAAGTTTAGCTTCAGTGGGGGCTTCTCCTAGCACTTCAGGTTCTGTGCCTAAGAAACATATGCTTAAAATGGCAGAAGATTTGATTACTATGATTAGAGGTTCTATGCCCCCTCCTGATAAGAGGCCTAGGGTAGAACCTGAGTTTGAGAGTTTTGAACAGTGTTCAGAGGCTTCTGAGTCTTCTGCGGAAGATTTGCAGGAGTATCCTCCTTATTCTGATTCTGATGTGGATGATTCCACTCCTACAGCTTCTCCTCCTGAGGATTTCTCATTTTCAGAGACTCTGCATTCCATGAGGGAGCACTTTAAATGGGAAGGCCAGGATTACTCTGATTCAGGAAAAGGCTTAGGGAATTCTTGTTTTACCCCAGCATAGGCCCTTAGCTATACCTCCTGTGTTGAATGTGGTGGAAGATGTTTTGCAGAGGCTTCCCTGAATCCTGATTCTTTGCCTCCTGCTCCTGTTAAACCTGATAGGTACTATAGGGTGCCTGAAGCTCATAAGTATCTTTTAAGAGTCCTAGGGCAGACCCGAAACTGTTTCTCAGGGACCTAAAGGTGTTAAGGCCTCTGTGGTTAAAAACCCTGTTCCCACTGATAAAGAGGCAAGGGCTTTGGATAGATGGGGAAAGAAAGTGTATACTTCTTCCACTTTAGCCATGAGGGCGTTGAATTGTCAGTTTCACATGCTAAAATATCAAAATTATCTCCTTTCACAATTGAAATCTAAGGTGGATGCTTTGGCGGAAGGTATTGAGTGTAAAGAGTTGCTGGATTTAGTTCATGTGTCTGAACAAGTGGGTAAGCATTCTTTGCAATGTGGTTTTGATGCTGTACAGGCCTCCTCGAGGGTGGCTGCCACTAGTTCTGTTCTTCGCAGGCATGCCTGGTTGAGGGATCAGAATTTAGCTGAGCATGTTAAGACAAGGATTTTGGATGCTCCTTTACAGTCTGATGTGTTGTTTGGTTCGCCTGTGGAAGCAGTTTTAAAGAAAATGGAGGACAAAGCTAAGTCTATGCAAACTGTTTTTTGCAGGTGCAGCCACCGAAGTTTAGTAGAAATTGGCCTACTAAGGGATGGACATATCCTGCTTATGATTCCCAGTCTAGGGGTAGGTCTAGTCGTGGTAGGGGCAGAGCTCAAGGTTCTTTTAGGCCTAGAACAGGGAGTTCACCTGCTCAGACTTCTGGTGAGGGCAGGGGTCAGTCCATTCGTAAACAGACCCAATGACCTGCCTTTTCAGCTGCCAGTAGATTCTCGTCTGGCAGCTCCTTTGGGAGGAAGACTGTCTCTTTTCAAGGAAAATTGGGATTTAATTACTCAAGACAGATGGGTGTTGGATATCATTCACCACGGTTACAGGTTTTATTTCCATACATTGCACCCTTTCAAAGGCATGCCAGACGTTCCTCCTCCACAAAGGAAAGAGGCACACAAGCAAATTTCTCTGTTACTCCAAATAGGGGCCATTCAGCCAGTCCTGTATCAGAAAGGGGCCTAGGATTTTATTCTCGCCTGTTCCTAGTACCAAAGAAGGGGAACACGTGGAGACCGATTTTGGATTTATCTATCCTCAACACTTATCTGGACATTCCCAAGTTCAAGATGTTGACGTTACAACAGCTTTTACCTCTGCTGGGCAAGGATCACTGGATGGTAACTTTAGATCTCAAGGAAGCTTACCTTCATGTGCCTATAAGACTAATTTGCAGGAAGTATCTGCGTTTTCGAGCTGGAAATTCTCATTATCAGTTCTCTGCATTGCCCTTTGGCTTATCTACTGCGCCCAGAGTATTCACAAAGGTTCTGGCTCCAGTGATAGCTTACTTCAGGCTAAAAGGAATTCAAATCTATCCTTACTTGGACGACTGCCTGATTCTGGCTCAAGAAAAGGAAGACCTTCTACAGCATCTGGAATATGTTATAGCAGTGCTAAGATGCCTAGGGTATTCTGTGAGCGAAATAAAGTCCAGTCTAGTACCCTCTCAAGACATGTGCTTTCTGGGTGTGAGACTGAATACAGCAGCCCAGATGGCCTTTTTAACCCCGGACAAACAAAAGAGTCTATCCCTTTACTTCCATCAACTATCTCATCAGTCCGTGCTGACTGCAAGGACAGTCCTTCAAGCATTAGGGTTCATGGCATCTTGTATTCTGGTGCTTCCCAATGCCAAACTGCATATGAGGAAGCTGCAATGGTATCTCAAAAATGTATGGACACAGCACTGCCAGGATTTGGACACTGTCATTCAAATAATACCTTGCCTTCAAAAAGAATTTTTGTGGTGGGCTCAGGAATGTCACCTAAACAAGGGACTCTCTGTGACCCGGCCAGAGGCGAGTCAGGTTTTAACGACAGATGCCTCGGACATTGTTTGGGGAGCTCATCTAAATGGAAAGTGGATACAAGACAAGTGGCCTGCCAGACTACAGCATCTACATATCAACATGAAGGAGATGTTAGCAGTCCAGTTTGCATTAATGGCTTTCAAGGAGTTACTTCTTCCAGGGCAGGTGTTGATTCTAACAGACAACACAACTGTCATGTGGTACATCAACAAACAAGGGGGAACACATTCTTATCCTCTATGCAGGCAAGCAATGATTTTATGGGAGACTGCGCTCAGCTTGCAACTAACTCTTCAGGCAAGGTTTCTGCCGGAGCACAGAACTCCTTAGCAGATGTGTTAAGCAGACAAATCATGGATCCCCACGAGTGGAAACTGGATCTTCATGTATTTCAGAAATTGACAGTGTCATGGGGAACTCCAGACATAGATCTGTTCGCTTCTCCACTAAACCACCAGCTGCCAAAGTTTTGCACAAAGGGTTTCATCACACAGCTTGGAAAGTGGATGCTCTTTCTTTCAGTTGGAAAAATCTTCATGTGTATGCCTTTCCACCTCTGCCTCTTCTTCCAAAGGTGCTCTTAAAGGTCAGACAAGACAAGCCAAGGATGATTTTAATAGCTCCAGATTGGCCTCGGCAACACTGGTACCCACTACTAAGGAGTCTGGTAAGGAAGCCTCCATGGCCTTTACCTTTGATTCCACATCTGTTATCTCAGAAGGACGGTCATCTGCTCAATGTCAAGCTTCACTCTCTTCATCTGACAGCCTGGCATATTCTGTGTTGAAACACAGCAGGTCTCAACTTCCTCAACAAGTTTTAAATGTGATTATGGAAGCTAGAAGACCTAGTACAAGGAAAGTGTACGAGAAAAATGGAAGAGATTTTTATTTTGGAGTACAGCAAAGAATTTGGAGATTTCTGAGCCTAATTTGAGTGTGGCTCTTCAATATCTTACTGAGTTATTGGACAAAGGTTTGTCCTTCTCTTCCATTAAGATTCATGCTGCAGCAATTTCAGCTCACTATGATTGTGACCCACCATTGTTTTCGCATCCTTTGTTCAAGCAGTTTCTTAGAGGGGCAAAGAATATAAGACCCCCACGTAGAGCTCCTACTCCTGCTTGGGATCTCAATTTTGTGTTGGAAAAACTTACTCTACAACCTTTTGAGCCTGTGGCTACTGCTGAATTGAAATACTTGTCATGGAAGACTGCTTTTCTGTTGGCTATTACTTCTGCAAGAAGGGTGTCTGAGTTGCAGGCCCTTATGGCAGTAGAGCCCTTTTGATTTTCCATAAGGATAGGGTATCATTACGTACTAATCCTTCCTTTATGCCTAAGGTGGTTTCTAGTGTGGCTTTAAACCAAACTATTCATTTGCCTACTTTTTATGCAGACCCCCAAAATAAAGGGGAGAAGATTTTGCACACTTTAGATGTACACAGGCAATTGCGTTATTATTTAAGCAGGACTAAGGATTTTAGGCAGTCTCAGCAGTTGTTTGTTTCTTTTGCTTTGAGTTCAGGGCAAGCCTGTGTCAAAACAAACTATTTCTAGGTGGATTGGGTTTTGCATTGCATTTTGTTATTCCCATCATGGCAAGGAGATTCCAGCTGGGATTAGGCCTCATTCCACTAGGGCTACTGCCACTTCAACAGCATTTCTAACGGGGGTGGCAACTAAGGATATTTTGGAGGCAGCTACTTGGAGTTCAGTGCATACTTTCTCTAAGCATTATCACCTTCCTCTCTACTCTAAGTCTAGGGCTGGTTTTGCCACAGCTATTTTGCAAGGCATGTTGTCAGCTCCTGCTTCTTTATGATTTGCCAGCCTCCCTTACCTCTGCTTTGGGATTCTACCCAATAGTTAGGACTGCAGCAATGTGGAATGAAGAACATAGTACAGTTTTGTACCTACCATAAATGTAGATGTTCGAGGATCCACATTGCTGCAGTCCAATTTACCCTCCCTCCTTCCCTCTGTGTTTAGGGGTGGTTGTGTAGGTGAGGTTATATGCTGATATTTTTGTATATATTGTACATATTTTTGGTGCAGGTATATTGGGCCTTGTCTTTTTAGGGTCTTCTGACATCTGGGGCAAGAAAAGACTGAGGATATGACGTCGGTCATGCGCATTAGTACCCTGACGTACTGGCGTCAGTCTAATGCGCCTGACCGGCCAGCCATATACTTTGGTATTCGGGCCGACTGGACAGCGGACTACCCAATAGTTAGGACTGCAGCAATGTGGATCCTCGAACATCTACATTTATGGTAGGTACAAAACTGTACTTTTTGCTTGCCCAACCTTTCTGTCTATGTTCAAGAAGATGCAAAGGCAGTATGGGTAGAAAATTCTCATCTGTACTAGTAACAGAACTTATTTCTTAATTCTTTGTTCACCCTCAGTGATTACAGCCTTAGCAGTGCCCAAGATGGAGTCCTCAGAATTCACCAAATTCATTTTCCTAGAATCATGAAGTATTGATCAGTTTAACTCAAATGTGGAATTTTGGACAAGTAACTCAAAATAGAGATGTAAGCTATTTATGTTAATGGGTGCCAACACTCCAGTCTAAAGAGGAGCTCTCTGACCATGTAGCCCAGGCTGGTATGACTCTGATTCTGAGTAGCATCCTGCCCTCACCCAAAATTATGCCAGCGTACGAAGAAAAAATGATCAGTTTCAACAATTGGTTAAACTATTGGTGTCATTCAAAGGGGATCCAGTACTTGTCAGCCTGGGACAAAATGCTTGACAAGCCACGTTGCTTCGCCAGAGACGGCTTGCACCTGTCGCCCCTGGGCTTTCGAATACTGGCCAAGACTCTTGCCGCCCCAATACTACCTTTTTTAGGCAAGGCTCAAAAGACAAACCCACCTCCATAAACAACAATAATAAACAAAAACTGAGGGTAATGCTGCTCAACGCTAGAAGTCTAAACCTCAAAATGCACTCAATCAAGGCTCTCCTTAGTATGGAAGAAATTGACGTATGTGCAGTGACAGAAACCTGGTTCAAAGCTCCAGAGAGCACCCCAGCACTACCAGGCTATAACTCCTACCATATGTTTGGGTCCCGAAACCAGGACCGGATCACACAAGGAAGGGGGTATGTCCATATTCATCAAGAACACCCACACCTCCAGGTTAGTAGCACAGCACGCGGAATCTGAGACCATCCAAGCGCAATTGACAGTGGGTAAATTGACTGTTCAATTTATAGCTTGCTACAGATCTCCCACCTTGTCTCAGGACCCTCACGCAGCATTCCTGAGAACATTAGAAAGTATGAAGATTCTACCCAACACCATGCTACTGGATGACTTCAACTATCCAAACATTGATGGGAAAAACTACTCAAGCTCAAACGCCCTAGCCCAATGCTTCCTTGAGTTTATAAACTCAAACGCCCTTGAACAGCTGATTACCACTCCCACAAGAGGTGACAACATACTGGACCTGGTCATCACCAACATGGGGAACCTATGTTACACACCTGAGGTAAACTCGTCATTGGTAAGATCAGATCACAAACTAATCACACTGGACATCCACATCCCGACCCCCCCTCAGTCAAGGAAATCAAGGTAAAAAACTTCTCTAAAGCCAACTTCACACTCTTCAAGACCGAGGTGGGAAGTTTCAGAGCTCCCAATCAAATGGAAAATGATGACCCAACGGCAGAATCCTTTACAAGTGCATTCTATGAACACCTTCAAGAATGCATGGACCGAGCCATCCCAAGTAAAACTAAGACCAACTCCTCAAAAAAGAGGAAGCCAGTCTGCTGGACCCCGGCCATAAATAAATTTTAAAATAGGAGGAGTAAACTCCTGCAAGATAGAACAAAATCCCAGAATAAGAAGGCATCTCTGATTAACATCAGTAAAAAACTGCGCTCCCTCATTAAATCATCCAAGGCCAACTTCGAAAGAAAAATAGCCATTGACACTAAGGATAACCACAAGGCCTTCTTTAACTATGTCAGGACTCTAGGGGCAAACTCTCAGATATGCTCCGAGCTAGTGCATAATGTCCATAAATACACTGAACCAACCGACATTGCCAACATCCTGGCTGACAAGTTAAGTGCAAACTTCACCCCCTCCTCCATCAAAGGGGCTAGCACCCATCCCAGAAGAATGTGGCGCTCCAGATATCTCAGACACACAAGTAAAGACAGCCCTTGCAAAGGCCAAAAACACAGCAACGATGGGACCAGATGCTATCCCAGGTTGTGTCTTACACAAGCTTCAAAATGAACTAACCTCCCCATCTCAAATCACTATTCAAATTCAGCCCCTCTATAGGCTATGTACCCAAAGAATGGTGTACAGCAACAGTCGTACCACTCCACAAAGGTGGTGCCACAACTGACCCTGGAAACTATCACCCTGTAAGCTTGACTAGCTTGGTCTGCAAAGCCATGGAACACATTATCATGGATCTCATTAACAGGGACATTAGGAACCTCCAGACACTGGACCCCACCCAGTTCGGCTTTGTTAAAGGCAGATCTTGCCTCCTGAACTTGGTCGACTTCTTCGAAACAGTCACCAAGGCCATAGATGAAGGGAAGGTGGTCCACACAGCATATCTTGACCTCACTAAGGCGTTCGACACTGTCACAAACTCAGGAATCCTAGACAAACTCACCAGCTTAAATATCAACCCCCATGTCACGAGATGGGTTGCCAATTGGCTCTCAGACAGAACCCACACGGTAAGAGTGGCAGGCGCCATGTCTGACTCTAAACTAGTTACAAGCAGAGTCCCACAGGGCTCAGTCCTGGGACCCCTCCTGTTCGGTATGTATTTCTCCGAAGTACAGGCAAAGGCGGAGGGACTGTGGCTAACCAAGTTCGCAGATGACTGTAAATTGGGTGCAATAATTGACACAGACATCCTGCAAAAGGGTCTCACAGAGACAAACACCTGGTGTCAAAGTCACAGCCTCAAGCTAAATGCCAAAAAAATGCATAGTAATCCCATTTGGGAAAAACAAAGTACCTACAAACTACCACATAGATGGGAATCCACTAAGTACAGACGAAGTAAATAGGGACCTGGGTACCCAAGTAGATAGCATGCTCTCCTTTGATAACCACATAGCCAAAACGGTCAGGAAATCCTTCTATGTGGCACACCTGATCACAAAGGGTTTCTCATCCAGATCCAAGGAGGTGATTTTGCCCCTTTACTCCTCACTCATTAGGCCCATAATAGAGTACAATGCCCCATTTGGGATGTACCTCACTAGACACCTGCAACAACTAGAAAGACCACAGAAGTACCTCACTAAGAGGATTAGGGGCCTTAAACAATTACCCTATGAAGCACGACTAAAAAAGCTCCAGCTCTTCTCAGTCGCTTGCCGTCTGCTCAGAGGTGACCTATGCCTGACCTATAGGGCCATGTCAAACCCTGAACTAATGGACATGCTTCACCTCAAAAAAACGAGATCCCTCAGAACCACTCGTTCCAGCGACTTGAACCTGTGTACAACAATAAACAGGACATGCTGGAGGGATAGATTTCCTGTCCCAGCGACTCCCCTCACTCTGGAATAGAATCCCAATCCATATTCGACAGAGCTCCTCTCTGACCCTCTTCAAGAGAAATCTTGATGAGTGGATGGGTAACCGTAAGTTCTACCCTGGGATCACTTCAGGAGCCCTGTTGACAGAGGCCCAGGTTACTAATCTAATGGGGAGGTGAAAGCCATCACTCTGTGGCTAGGCTTATAAATGCCCATGAGCAGATAGCCTAGTACTTACCTATGAACCTATATCCATCTTTACATGCATAACCCCCTTTTCTAATTTTTGCACTTGGGGTAGATGTCACGTCAGCAGTGACAGTCGTCTAGAGCCAAGGTTCACACCGCACTTCCACACTTATTACCACAATTAGGTCACACAGTTTTAGATGGGGAGGCACAGAAGGGCCTGCCAACTGTATAAATGCCTTGCCATCATGTATTTGTAATGTTTTTCTTGATTTAGGACAGCAGCTCTGATAAATTGTGGTAATTGTTGTAAGCATCACTACGGCAGTGTCACTGTTCATCATTTGAACACTGCTGCAGCAGCCGTAGCTAAATGGGTTGTATCCTGCTTAAGGGTATAACAACTGGCCAGCTTCCAAAGATTAAGGGCACCTTCTGTGTGCCCAAACCATTAACCATCTTGAGCAGAGCTGAAGAAAGATTGGTTTGGATGCCAGGCCCTTCAGAGCTTTCCTGATGCCTAAGAGTGCTTCTCTTGCAGGCTTTCAAGGATTGGCAGTCAGCTAATGCGTCTCCTTTGCTGGACAGATGAGCTCCCTTCCACATTTTATTTTTCTGACAAAGTTAACATTTTCTGTAAAAGTATTATATTTAAGCTAGAAAAAGTGTTTTATAGATTGTCACTTAATTTTTCTCACTTTTAACTAGGAGTGTTACTCTTTTGCTTTTGAGGGAAAATGTTGTTAAAACTAACCTAAAATAGTTTTCCTCTGTAAAACGTGTGTTAAATTACTTTTGGGGACTGGGATAAGTGTTTAAATTGCTTTTCACTGTTTTTAGTGAAAACTTTGCCTTTCTTTAGTACTTTATTTATTTTGCATTTGTTTACTGGGAAATTCTAACTGGGTAGGAACCATACCTCTCAAGTATACTGAATTTTTCAGTATTTACCGATTTTTGAGAGCAAAATAATGGGGTGCCATGGATTTCCATATGACCCTTTCAATTCCCGAATTTCCAGGTTTTTTCAAATTTTTTTTTCCTTAAGTTGAAGTTGCTGCTGATGTCATCACCTGTGGGGGTGTGCGCGATGACATCAGCTTCCTGAGGCACACTGCCAGCCTGTCTGAATTCGGCACAATTTTAGCTGTGTTTATTCAGCTTTAACTGCAATTACCATCCTGAAAATTTTACTGGAGTTTTGGAGGTTTATATTGCTTTCACTTGATTAATTGCATTCTGACTGTTTAAGTATGTACTTATGGTATGTGTGCTTTATTGCATATTTTCCTATGTTTGTAAATGTATACACAATTGGCATGCTCCTTATTAATGTTTCTAATTAAATAGATGGCACAGTTGTTCGGTGTCGAGCAGAGCTGTTAATCTGTTTTCTTATAGTTAGAGCAGTGACTGAGTGGTCATTTGGTTGATATAATAAGTAAATGGTCATTTGGTCAACATTATAATATTAATACATAGAATTTCTCATTATGAAGCCATAGTGAGCCTTGTATTTAGAAGTCCTGTGCTGTTTGAAGTGGTTGCCAATTTTTTCCGTTAGTCATCCTAGCTGTTTGGGTTAAGAGAACTTTGAAGGTTTTTCCTTTTACTGATATTATATGCTGTACTAGTACAATATAACTACTTGATTTATGTTTCCGTATCACTTGGTGCAAGTTGTGTAGTGTGTTTGTGTCAAATGGGCTGTTCCTAAGAAAGTGTAACATAATGCACATGCTCCTTTCTGCCACCGATTTTTGTAGCGTCTGTCCTAAAATTGGCATTTTTTCTGTTTGAGAAAATGTGTTCGCTTACAGTCATCAGTCAGTATACTTACAGGCATTTGTTGTCATAAAATGCATGTCATTTTGTAATCTTTTACTCTGAACGTGCTTCAGAAAATGTTATTGAATTTGACTGATATACAAATGTTGATGCAACTTTTTTGCCAGTACATTGATAAGACAGGACTGTGTATATGTGTGTGTTTAAGTTTTGGGAGGATATGCAGTGCAAAAGTGGGGCTGCGGCCCATAGATGGGGTTTAGAGGATAGGAGGAAAGTCTGCATAATCATCAAATTAGTGCTGATTTGAACCCAGGATCCCCTATTCCCCCGATGTTAAGGTAGCCACAATCTCTTTGAAGTCAGCTTTAGGTTTTTGGACACATTTCTGCATCATAGCTATATGTGGTCATGGGCACCCACAGGCAGGTGCAAGGAGGTGGATTTTTACTTGCTTGCCAAGAGGCTGTGTCACATTAACTTTTTAATTTAAAAAAAGAATGGTCCGGTTGGGCGAGCACACCTGTCGCATCGTCTGTGTGTGCAAACATCCTTTCTGCCCGCACATAAAATTTGAAATACAAGAAGACATTATAACAGCAAGTACTTTTCCTTTTCTTTCATCCTGGGCAGGATTCCTGTAGTTTATTTTGTAGCAGACCATGGCCATGCATTGCAGGTCTATGCAGACTGTAGAACTTGGTTTTTGGAGAGCTGTAAGAGAACTGGAATACTGAGGGAGAGCCATAGTCACAATCTTCAGGCAAGTGTTGAACCGAACAGTGTTACACTTCTTTGTCTTCATTACTTCTGCTGTTTGTAAAATTCCCTTTCGTTTCCGTTTATTCCTCTGTCTGTTGCGAATTGCATAGCAGTGCATTGCATTTTAGGCACTTTTGTATAGTTGTTTCATTGTATGTAGAGTAAGTTAACTGTTTTGCATTGGATCACTTAAACTAATTGATTAGGACTGGTAGATGTAGGTATAGATTTGATATTTTATTAATCAAAACTGTTCAGATTTCAGTTACTCTGTGAATGTCCAGTACTTTGTCAGGCAGACTAAGAATATTTTTGAAAATTCATACACATAGTGGGGTAGAGGTTTGTGTTATTGGCTTATATTCCATGTTTTTTTTTTCATGGTTGGTTCTGGATGGATTGCCATCTGTGTAATGTCTGTGTATCCTTCCTGCATGAGTGTGGGTTTTTACCATGGTCTCTGGTTTTTCCATCATCCTAAAGGCATGGTTTCAGATGACTTGTTGATCTTCCCAACTGCTCTTTCAGCACTGTGTGTGTGTCTGTATTAACTTACAGATCACACTACAGAGGGGGAAGAGCACATTTCCTTATATCCACTATTTCTTTGTTGTGCTATTTGATATTAGTGTAGAAGCACTTTACAATGTGTTGTTGTCAATCTCATCTTTATACTCACTGATGGGTTAAATCCATCTCAGCCTTTCCCAAAGCTTGAGGTCTTCAGCAAAGCTCGTGGGAATCCTTCCCTACTCATAATGCAGTTCCTTAACTTCCCCAGATCTCTTTTGCTGTGCTGCGAGAAGGGTCATCTAGCAAGCTCTGGGCTAAGTTTATTGTTGTTATTAGTATCTTTGTATGATAGTTAAAGTTTTATTTTTTCCCTTTAAGATTTCCTGTCTGTCAACCTTCCCTTAGTGTATTTTTTGCCTGCCAATTCCCTTTTTTGGATTTTAGTTATCGTCCGTTAAGTTAGAGGGTGTCTAACTGTCTCCCGATTAAGTTAGAGGGTGCTTTTCCTTTCCCATTCCCTTTAATCTCTACTGTTGTAGTTAGTTATTCCTACTATTTAGGTGGTTGTTTTTTCTCTCCCCCCCTGTTCCTAGTTAGCATCCATTTTAGTTAGAGGGCATCTAAATTGCATCCGTTTCAGTTAGAGGACACCCCACCCCACTCTTTAACAAAAAAAACTCCTATCTTGTTTTATTTCTGTATGTAGTTTTGTAATTAGAGAGTGTACTGTTTATTGCTGTTATTAACATGTCTCAAAAAGAAGGAAAGGCTTTTGGTTTTAAAAAATGCAAGCAATGTGGCAAGAAGATGCCCCTCAGTGACTCGCACACTTTGTACTGTTTGGAACCTCTTCCCCTTTAATCAGAGAGTGCTGATTGAGCATAAAAACAAACTGATCTTGAAGGGGTTATTGAAAACCCCATTTTTTGAGGCTATTTTCCCCGCTGCTGCTTCAAAATTGGAGAAGTCCGAAAAAGCAGGGAAATGTCCTTCTCTGGCTCTAGAATCATCTTAAGAGCCGAAACTGGCTGCTCCAACTGAACCTTCAGAGCAGGCAGTGACCTTAGGAAAAGAACCACTGGCTCTAAAGTCAACTACTGCTAAACCTTTGACTCTGAAATCCTCCTTGCCTTCAGAGTTTCGATATCGGAGCTGATCTGCTTCCTTCGAGCCAATCACTTTTCAGCTCTTTCTCCATTCCTGACTAAATCCAGTTTTCCTACACTTTCTTACCTGGTCGACCAGGACTCTCTCTGATGAAGATGGGTTAGGGGAGTTCAGATGCTCCTAAAAACACCTGCTTTGGCCAAGTTACTTTTGGATCCAAGGCTAAAGGAGTCTGATCTGACACAAGCTTTCCTGTCTGCGCCGCCTTCTACTCTGATCCGTCCTGTGGTTTCACAGCTGGAATATTCTGATGTCCAGCTTGTGTCAATATCTAGTCCAGGACCCATTGGCTCCTCAGATCAGATATCTGCCCAGAGCATTTCTGCCCAGTCGGAGCAGGGAACCTCTGGGAGCCAGTCCTCCGGTTGGGTCCTCAGAGCTGGCTCAAGTCTCCTCTGATCCTGCTTCTCGGCGCCTCTGCATGGATGAGTTTGACTCCTTACCTCAGCCTCAGAACCGCTGACCCTCCGCTCTTGAGATTCCACCAGTTTCGACAACGTGTTTTTCGGGTCTGGGGAGTTTTTCAGAGTGGGGGGCAATCTGCCTTCGAAGTCATGAGGAAGGTGATGACTACCTCCTAGTCTAAGATGCAAACTTCCTCGGATCTTCCTTCCTCACTTGCGCAGGTGCCTTTGCCTACTCACACCCATCCACAGGACCACAGAGATCCCAGGCCTCAGGATTTCTCTCTGGAGACACCCCTCTCTTCCAAAACTTCCCCAGAATACCCCACTGAGGAAATCCCTCAGAAGCGAACATGCAAGCGGAAGCATCTCGACTCCCCAGAGAAGTCCATCACTTCCAGTACCAACCTCAATGAAGCAAAAGGGTCCCCCTACAGTCACCACCTGAGGACATCACCTTTGGAGACATCCTGGAAATTTTAAAACAGAGAGGTGACTGGCAGTACAGAGAGGTGAATGGCAGTTGTCCTCCCCTTCGGCTGAGGAGTTTGTATACCTGAAGGCCTTCAGTCTCACCCTTCAGCTTCCTGAGTGACCCCTCGTTCAAATTCGCTTATTGAGTTAATTTCTTGGAAGGCTTGGGAGTCCCCAGATTCTGTAGAACCCACACCTAGGAGGCCAAACAAATATATTACAGCCCAAAAGGATCAGGCTTTCCTACCGAAAGGCGTAGTAATTGATGCCATGGTTGTGGCGGCGGCCACGAAAAATTTACTTTCCGAGACCAATTCCTGTATCCATCCTCCTAATAAGGATTCCAGGACCATGGATAGGCATGGGAAGTGTGTTTTTTCTTCACCAGCCTCTACCTTATGGGCCTGAACTACTTTACCCATTTCACTAGACTACAGTGGGACCTGTTAAAAGAACTTTCAGACTCCCTTCAAGGAACTGTTCTGAGGCAGGGGCAGATAAAGTCAGTGCTCAGCTCGCTACCCTCAGTTTGGTTGCTAACTCGTCCATGAGGCTCATTTCATATGCAGCAGATGGAGCGAGTAGAGCAAGTGGGTTCAGGAGTCTCTATCAGGAGGCAGGCCTGGATGCACTTGCGATTTTGTGGAGCCCTTCAAGTCTACCTTCATTAACGCTCCCTTTGATGGATCATCCCTCTTTGGGCCTAAAGTAAAAGAAACTCTGACCAGGCGTGAACAGGAAGGTAAGACCTTGTCTGGGATTGGAGTACATTTTTCTGCACCTACCAGACCATTTCCTAAGGCTCAAAGATGTAGTGGAAAGATGCAGTTCAAGAAGTTACAGAGGGCTTACCAGGACACACAAGGTGGAAGTTCCCCCAGGGGCAGAGGGGGAACAATAATGGAAGACACCACCCTCGCAGGAGAGGAGGTCCATGGAATCAAGACTCCAGAGAATCAGTCTTTGTCAGACCATTCTAGCGCTTCTGGAGTGCTCGATTGCTCACCTCTGGAGGCATTCAGGGGCAATTGTCTCTTCACCTCGAAATCTGGCAAAAGATAAGACAAATGGGTGCACAATGTAATATCCAGGGGATATATAATTCCCTTCTCCTTCCCCACTCCTGTAAACAAGTCCGTTCCAGATGTTCTACCCAGTCAAAAGGAACAAGCAACATTAGAAATTCAAAAGTTGCTGAGAGAGTCATCCAAGAAGTCCCTGCAGACCAGAGAGGATCCAGAACTTTCTCAGGATTCTTTTTAATTCCAAAGAAAACAGTGGGCTGGAGACCAAGCTTGGATCTCAGCAAGCTGAAAAAATCTGTGACCAAGCTCCGGATGGTGACAAGTACTTCCATTCCTGGAAAAAGACAATTGAATGTGCTCTATGGACCTTCAGAATTCGTACTACCGTTATCCGTATGGTAAGGCGATCCAGAAAGCTCTTGTGCTTCCGGCTAAGAGCCAGTCACTTTCAGTTTCGAGCTCTGCCCTTTGGCCTCACTACAGCCCCAGGGTGTTCACCAAATGCATGGTAGTAGTGGCAGCTCACCTGAGATGCTGAAGATTCCTGGTTTTTCTGTATCTGAACGACTGGGTCATAACTGCCCCAACCAGGCATCATCTGCTTCAAGCCAGGGACTATACACTTCATCTTTGTTCCTCCCTAGGTATTACCATAAGTTATGATAAATCTGCTTTAGAGCCATGTCAAAACTTAATATTTATAGGAGCAGAGATAAATACAACTACATTGATAGCAAAGCTCCCTCATGACAGAGTTCACGATCTCCGTCTTCATGTGAAACTGTTAATCAGGAAGACACAAGCCTCTGCAAAACTAGTTCTTCAAGTTATGGGGAAGATGGCAGCATCTATAGTACTTATTCCCCAAGCTTACCTGCATATGAGGATTCTTCAGTGGTTACTTTCCATACAGTGCTCAATCCTAGTACTACCAATGTCACACAAGATCCTCATAAGCAACTCCTGCAAAAAGGACATTCATTGGTGGATTCACTCTCCTTTAGCATCTCAAGGCCATCCCTTCATCCCACCTCAACCCAAGCCACGGTGACCACAGATGCTTCCCAGATAGGTTGGAGGGCATTCATTATCTAGGAAAAACAGTCCAAGGCATCTGCAGGAACACTAGGCTCACTTGCACATAAACGTCCTAGAGATGAGAGAGGTGCTCTTGGCATTGCAAGCTTATCAGGACACTCTCCCTCTAAGAACGATAGCAGTTCAGTCAGACATGTCAGTAGTCTGGTACATAAACAAGGAGGAACTAGATCTTACCCTCTTTGTTGAGAAGCTGTAAGGGTTTGGCAATGGGCAACGGCCTCCAACTATTTTCTGATTGCAGTGCACATCCCAGGGAAATCCAACGTGATTGCATACAAATTCAGCAGAGCCATATTATAGCCACACAAGTGGTCCCTCAATCGGAAAGTTGCAGAAGAGATTTTCTGGAAGTTGGGCCAGCCTTGCTGCAATCTCTGCATCACCCGCCAATGCCAAATGCAGCAACTACTTTGCCCTTATCCCTCCCATGAGGGAGTCACTAAGGGATGCACTTGTTCACGATTGACCTCTGGGATTCCTTTGTGCTTTCCCTCCAATTCCCCTGATTCCCAGGTTTTTACAGAAAGCAAGTCTGTTGGAAACTGTGATCCTGATTGCCCCCTTTTGGTCTCGTCAAATCTGCTTTCACTTCCTTCAGCCGGATCTTGTGGACAAACCATGGATTCTGGACCTGTTCCAGACTTTCTGACTCACCTGTCAGGAAAGGTACATCCCAGCCTATACAAACTCAAATTGACAGCTTGGCTGCTCCAATTCCCCTGATTGCCAGGTTTCCTCTCCTCCCTAGTCATACATATATTTTGTTGTCTTCCCATAAAACCTCTACACGAAGATTGTACAAGAGTAAATAGAGTAGGTTTATAGTATGGGCGAGTGATAATTAGATACACTCCATTTCGGCACCCATAAATTCTATTATGGAATTTCTAGTGAGACTTTTTTTATGAAGGAGCTGCTGCTTCTACTGTTATAGTTCATCTGGCAGGAATTTCAAATTTTCATGTTGAAGTAAATGGTTTTACGATTGTTGCACAGGCTGTGTAAGGGCTTTTTGAAAGGAGCAGCGATAAGACCCCCCCCATACAAAAATCCAACTCCTCCTTGGGAACTAAATTTCATATTGACAAACATTATTTGTCCTCCCTTTGAACCTTCAGGCACGAGGTAAAATTTTTGTCTTGGAAAGCACACTTTTTAGTAACTATTACCTCAGCTAGAAGAGTTTCAGAGTTGCAAGCCTTTTCTGTCAAGTCCCCATACCTGGTTTTTCATAAAGACAGAGTTTCATTACACACTTAATCCTTCCTTTATTCCAAAGGTTGTGTCGGAAAGTAACCTAAACCAGTCTATTGAGCTGTCAGGTTTCTTCTCAAATTACCAAAACAAAGGTGAATACTCTCTACATCTTCTGGACGTGCGTTGACAATTACGTTTTTACTTGCACAGAACTTCAGAATTTAGGAAATCAGATCAGCTCTTTATTTTGTACTGTGAGATTAAAAAAAGTCAACTAGTTTCAAAAGTTCAGAAACATGAAGATAAGATGAAACTCAACCAAAGCAGAACAAGGGTAGTCCAGAAACGACACACCAGAATGTAGTACAGGAAAAAAGCACTTTAATTTAGCGCTTTTGTCAAAAACTAGACTTCGTCAGAATACCATGTATCTAACAAATCAAGTTTAAATCCCCTCCCCAGCAGTAATCAAGCAATTAAATGACAATGTCCCCTTGTGAAAAAATCAACATTTGCATATATACTTTAAACAGTGCAATAAAAAGGTTGCAGTAAAAAAGTTTAAATATCAGCCCTTTTAAAACATTCAAAACTACAGTATTAAAATGGTTAAGTTATGTTCCAGCATTTTTTATGTAAAATATAATGATTTAAGCTTCAACAAGGAACTTATAGTAATCTTGTCATTCAAACCAGGAAACTGGCAAGCATTAAGCTTAATTTGCCATTTCAGTTCAAGGAATTCCAGGTAATCATCAGAACCCCCCCCCCTGAAGACCCAGCTCAACATGCTCTATACTATAACAAATCTATAACAAAGTCAAAAATAAGAGAGAAGTTCGCATTTTTCATACACTCTTGTCTAATCACCTGACTGGAAGGGAGGACCGTGAGAGAATTAACAAATTTAGTAGGGCCTTGGTCCTTCCATTTACCATGAACTTCTTTGACATACGGCACATTATATCAAAGTTCTGGAAGATTTTTAATTTAGATATTAGTATCAACAAATTGGTGGGGTGTCAACCGATTGTGATGTACAAGGAGGACACCTCAATAAAGGGGCTGTTGGAAAGAAAAAGAAATATACCTGAGAAGGGTGGTTTCAAATGTGGGAGATGCTCTCAGTGTCCTTATATACTCAATGTAGACAACTTATTCATTAAAGGCTATGGGACTATACTACCTTGTAAAAAATATTCCTGTTACTCTAGAGGTATTGTCTATATAGCTAAGTGTGATTCATGTGAGGGGTTCTATGTATGAAAAACTAAGAGAGCTTTGAAGCAAAGGGTTTACGATCATACTTATGATATCAGATGTAAAAATGAAAAAAATGCTTTGCATAAACATCTTAGTTTTTTCCCTTCACATGATTTTAAATTTTGTGCCATTGAGCATGTTGATCTGGGTCTTCAGGGGAGGGGGGTGCCCTCTGATGAGTACCTGGAATTCCTTAAACTCAAATGGCAAGTTAAGCTGAATGCCTGCCAGTTTCCTGGTTTGAATGACAAAATTACTATAAGTTTATTGTTGAAGCTTAAATCATTATATTTTATATAAAAAATGCTGGAACATAACTTGTTTTAATATTGTAGTTTTGAATGTTTTAAAAGGGTTGATATTTAAACTTTTTTACTGCAACCTTTTTATTGCACTCTTTAAATTATATATGCAAATGTTGATTTTTTTTCACAAGGGGAAATGGTGTCATTTAATTGTTTGATTACTGCTGGGGAGGGTATCTACACTTGATTTGTTAGATACATGGTATTCTGATGACATCTAGTTTTTTACGAAAGCTCTAGATTAATGTGTTTTTTTCCTGTACTACGTGCTGGTGTGTCATTTCTGGACTACCCTTGTTCTGCTTTGGTTGAGTTTCATCGTATCTTCGTGTTTCTGAGTTTGTCTTGTCATGGAAGGAGGTGAGCAGCATAACGGCACATGCAGCATGGATCTGCAGGCTATTTTGCAGTCTGTTACTTTATCAGCTTTGGTGGTTGATTTGACTAAAAATGTTGATGGAATTATGAATGGGCTTAACAAAAGCTCAGATATTGTGAGGAGAATCAGTGGTGGTAGTGCGGACACTGTTTTGCAGAGTTCTGAGCACTTTTCCATTACCCCAGCACAGAGTGTGTAACCATGGCAACAGCTGTCAAGGAACACTTGTTTCAACCAACTTGTGTGGATTAGAAGGCCTTTCTCAGTCAGAGGAAGCGGAAGTAGCAAACAGTGGCAGAGGACTGAATGAACTTTTTAAAAATGCTTGTTTCAGACAATAACAGAAAGATGGCAATGCTTATACAGGATGTTAATAAATTAGATGCTAATATAAAAAATGATTTATTGTTTGAACATAAAATAAATTGATTTTTTTTGTAATGTATTTAAGAATGTTGACAATGATTTAAATAGTTTAAAAACTAGGAAAGAGGAAATTGTGGAGGGATAAATAGGACTATGATACAGGTACAGCTTACCCAAACCCCCCAGAGGGATAACAGGCTAGATATTTTGATAGGCCCTATTATGATAGTGATTCTGACAATGGCAATATTAATGAAAATGGCACAAATGGGGACATCCCTTTAGACCCCACCCCCACCCCTGAGGAGATCCGAGAGAATAAAGAACCAGGGAAATGGGAGGATGTTAAGTTGTCAATCTCACCTTCATTCTTGCTGGATGGGTTTGGAGCCGATCCTCGGCTCCGACTCGGCACTTACTAAGCTCGAGAGCTAATTTTACCAGCTCGAGGCAACCCTATATCCCATGATGCAAGGCGGAGACTACCCAGATCTCGTTTGCCGCTTCGCTTACGAGGTGCCTCTTTTACCAGCTCTAGGTAAGTTTTCTTCGTATTAAGACTTTTAGTCTCATCCCTTTTAAATTTCATAACCTTAGTTGTTTTGTGAACCTTAACGTTTATTTTAACCCTATTCCCGTTAGTGTTCCCTTTTTTTCGGGTTATTTATCCCCTTCCCTAGGTTAGGCCTTAGGCCTTCCCCTTTCCTAATTTTTCCTGTCAGGGATTCTGTGTGTGTGATTGTGTTGTATCCCTGTTTAGTTTAGATTATTGGATTGGGTGTTTTGTGTGTGTGTGTGTGTGTGTGTGTGTGTGTGTGTGTGTGTGTGTGTGTGTGTGTGTCTGTGTTTTCTTTGTCACTTGTGTTTCCTCGACACAGCTATGTCGAAGGACACAAAGGTCTCAGGCTTCAAGAAGTGTGACTCGTGCTGTCAGATGTCTCTGACAGACGGTCACACTTCTTGTGTTTACTGCCTGGGACCTCTGCACCTGCAGGACTCTTGTGCTATCTGTCATGCCTTCAGCCCAAGAGTCCTGCAGGAGCGCAGAAATAAATTAATATTGAGGGGCTTATTAAAGCCTGAGAGCTCCCCGACTAAGTCGGCTCCAGGGAAGCCCTCGAAACTTGTCAAGCCTTCGGCTGCAAGTCCCAAGCCGTCGGCTACTGGTTCTGCTTCTTCAGTGTCGAGATCGGCTCCGGCCGGAGCCGATCCTTCCATTTTAGAAGTCACAGTATCGGCTCCATCCGGCGCCAATACTGTCAGATCTAGACACTCAGTGTCGGCTCCGGCTGGAGCCGACGTATCCTCGGTTCCTTCGGCTCCACCTATCTGTAAAAAGAGATCTCGATCCCCCTCATTGGAATCGATACGTTCGGCTCCGAGATCACCCCTGCTCTCGGAGCGGAGCCATCGGAGCCGTTCTTCTCGGTCGTCCAGGCTGTCTGATCACGACCGAGAGAGAGTGGTGAGTAGACTATTAAAGTCTCAGGCATTGGCCCAAATGCTCCATAGCCTGTCTCAACAGACGGTAGCTATCTCACATCCAGCTAACATTCCTCCTTCGACTCTCTTACAGAGCTCGGAGCCGGAGCTCCTCGGAGCCGTGACTGTTGTAGCTTCGGAGCCGATACCACCCCTTTCGGCTCCGTCGTCCTCCGCTCCGATTTCCTCCTTGAGGCCTTCATTGGAGGGATCCGGGCGTCTGGTCTCTCTCGTCGGCTCCGAGGGGGCGAGTGGCATCGGACCCTTGTCCGACCCTGTTCTCCCTCTCGGAGCTTCGGCGTTGGTGAGCTCAGCCCCGACATCTGCCTTGGAGCCTTCCCTCTCGGTGAGGCCTGGAGTTCCTATCTCTTCGGAGCGGGAGCCTTCGAGGTGATGAGGAGTGTACTAGCCCCTGGGCTTAGTCAACGGTCAGTTCCATCAACTCCTCCCACTACAGTGCCTGCTGACGTCTCTTCCCACTCTCTTGCTCCCGGACCCAGAGATCCAATGCCTCAGGTTTCCCCATTGGGAATATCTTCCTCTTCCGAGGCTTCTCCTGATCCGTCATTTGAACCTCCGCATAAGAGGACATGTAAGAGGAAACATCTAGACTCCCCCGAGTCTATTACATCTGATACTGACTTGGATGAGTCGGTGGGATCCCCAAGGTCCTCCTCTGAGGATGTCTCTTTCTCAGACATCCTTGAACTCCTTAAGCAGAGGGGGAACTGGCCCTCCCTTAATCCTTCCGAGGACGAGTCGGTATACCTGGAGGCGTTCGGATCTCGACCCTCCACCTCCTGGGTGTCTCCGCCTTTCGACCCTCTTATGGACGTGGTGGCTCGGAAGGCATGGATGGCCCCGGATTCGGTGGAACCTATTCCTAGTAGGCCTTCTAAATTCATTACGGCCCCACCTGATAGGCAATATTTGAAAAAAGGTGTCCCGGTTGATGCCATGGTGGTGGCTGCAGGCACCAAGAAGGAACTAGCTGATCCTTCAGTACCTGTCCATCCTCCTAACAAGGATTCTGGGACTATGGACAGGTACGGCAAGCAGATTTTTTCTTCAGTGACCTTTGCCATGCGATCGCTGAACTACTTGTGTCACTTCACCTGCCTTCAAAGAGATGTTCTTAAAGAGTTGGGAGAAGTTTTACAGGATCCGTCAGCTGCTGGGTCTCAGGATAAGATTAGCTCACAACTAGGAATCCTAAACTCCATTGTTAACTCCTCCATGCGGCTCATTTCTTATGCAGCCGATGGAGCGAGTAGGGCCGCAGGCACAGGAGTGGCTTTAAGGCGTCAGTCCTGGATGCGGCTTTGTAATTTTGCAGACCCCTTCAAGGCGTCCTTCACAAACTCCCCTTTTGATGGTTCAACCTTGTTCGGACCTCAAGTGAAAGACACTTTGACTAGATGCGAACAAGATGGCAAGACTCTTTCTGCCATAGGAGTCCGTTTCTCCACCCCTTCAAGACCTTACCCAAAAGGTCAGAAGGGAGGGAAAATGTGGTTCCGCAAATCTCAAGGAGTCACGCCTGACGCACGAGGTCAGTTTACCCCCAGAGGCAGAGAGGGTAACAACAACAGAAGCCGCCCTAAGGGCAGAGGGGGTCCGCAGAATCAGGGTAGCAGAGGGCCTCTTTTTGACAAACCTTTCCAGCATCCCTGAGATGTTGCCCGATTGTCCACCTTCGGAGGCAGTCGGGGGAAGATTATCGCTGTACCCAATAGCCTGGCTTTCCCTTTCTCAAGACAAATGGGTACAGTCGATTATATCTGAGTGTTACAAAATTCCCTTTATTCAAACCCCAATTCAGCAAAAGGGAACCCTTCCAGACATTCCACCCGGTCTAAGGGAACTAGCAGTACCAGAGATATCAAAACTGCTAGCAAAAAGAGCCATCCAGCCAGTCCCAGCAGACCAAATAGGATCCGGAATCTACTCAAGGTTCTTTTTAGTACCAAAAAAGACAGGGGACTGTAGACCAATATTAGATCTGAGCAAACTAAACAAGTTTGTAAAGAAAACAAGATTCCGGATGGTCACGCTTCAGTCCATTCTACCCTTTCTGGGCAAGGACAATTGGATGTGCTCGGTAGATCTTCAGGATGCGTACTATCACACAAAAATTCACAGGCGCTCCAGAAGATTTCTCTGCTTTCGGCTGGGGACCAGTCACTTCCAATTCAGGACCCTGCCCTTTGGACTCACTACAGCCCCCAGAGTGTTCACCAAATGTATGGCAGCGGTTACGGCTCACCTGAGACGTCAAGGATTCCAGGTGTTTCCATATCTAGACGACTGACTCCTCACTGCCACCACCAGGCATCAACTTCTCCAAGCCAGAGATTACACCATTCACATTTGCAGAGGGCTAGGGATTTCTATAAATTTCGAAAAATCTGCCTTGTCGCCTTGTCAATCTATTACTTTTATAGGCACAAAATTGGACACCGTACAACTTTCAGCAAAGTTAACAGACCAAAGGATCTTGGACATTCAAAGTCACGTCCAGGTGATTCTTCTCAGCAACAAAATTCAGGCCAGATTTGCTCTGAAAGTATTGGGTCTTATGGCGGCCGCCATAACACTTCTTCCCTTTGCCCGCTTTTACATGCGTCTTCTACAATGGATGCTATTCGCCCAATGGTCCTTTCAACAACTTCCCATGCGTCACAGGATCACAATAACTCCAACTTGCAAAAGGCATCTGACCTGGTGGATATCGCCCCTCTCAAGTCCATCAGGGCAGACCCTTTGTTCCTCCTGCCCCGGTCGCCACGGTTACATCGGACGCCTCCCTGATCGGGTGGGGGGGCATTATCAGGGCAGGATGGTCCATGGCACTTGGCAACCTTTCGAATACCACCTGCACATAAATGTCCTAGAGATGAGAGCAGTGCTTTTAACGTTGCAAGCCCTCAACGACTCTCTTCCCCTGGGAACTATTGCAGTCCAAACGGACAATATGTCCGTAGTGTGGTATATCAACAAACAGGGCGGAACCAAGTCCTATCCACTGTGTCGAGAGGTTCTCAGACTTTGGCAGTGGGCAATCTCTTCTCAGCGGTTTCTTTTTTTTTTTTCAAAACAGGTTTATTGTTTTAACATATAAGAGAAATATCATAACAATTTTATACAAGTAATTAAAAATAGGTATTATTATAATATTCAACAAAACAACTAAAGTATTTACATAGACATCCACTACAATCAGATCAATTAATTAAACTAAAATACCATGCTATTGAAATTAAAATTTTTTTTAACAAATTTTGTAAATTATCCCATACAATATAATAAGATGTTTTTCTATTTGTTCTTGTCCTAATTGTGTTTATTTCCATATGGCACACTATATTCATAACATTTTTAAATTCATTGAACGAAGGAGGTGTATCCGAAATCCAATTTCTAGTTATTATTTTCCTAGCCACTGCTAGAATAGACCATAACAAGGGAAGCTTAACCTTTTTAACACTTTGAGGTACAGGTGTGTTGAATAATATAAGAGATTTAGAAATAATGAAATTATCTGTAAAAGAGCCTGCAAAAATTCATTAATTGACTTCCAGTATTCTTTCAATTTTATACAGTCATAAAACATATGAGCCCAGTCAGCATTAATTTCTACATTACATCTCTTACATAAATTATCTTTATTATTTATTTTATTCATCATCAAAGGTGTATAAAAGATCTATGTAAAAATTTCCATATATAAAGTCTCCAGACAATGGAAGACGTAGTTCTATAAGCAGATTCCAATATATATTGTTTATCTTGTTGATTTGGTGGGTCCCCATTAATAGAAGTGAAATAATTCCAGTATGAATCTACACTGTAAAAAGTTTCTTGTCTGATAATTTTATGTATGTATGAAAGTTTACCTTTATCAGAAACTTTATGTTGTAAATTTAATATCAAGTAATCAATCAGTGTTGGAATAGATTCTTTAACTGTTATAGACATTAGATCTATTTTATTAATGAGATGTTGTCTAAAGGTCTGAACCTCTAACCAGCAAGTTTCTCTTAGATCAAATTCTTGTTTTAAGAAATCTAGATTTTTAACTTCTCAGTGGTTTCTGATAGCAACGCATATCCCCGGGAAATCCAACATCATAGCGGACAGGTTGAGCAGAGCTATTCTCATGCCTCACGAGTGGTCTCTCAAACAATCAGTGACTGAAGAGATTTTTCAGGAGTGGGGCCTTCCTTGCTGCGACCTTTTTGCTACACCTCAAAACAGCAAATGCCTAGACTTCTTCTCTCTCTTCCCCCTTTCAGGCCATCCCCCCAGAGACGCTCTAACCCAAGATTGGCCCCGGGGACTTCTTTATGCCTTTCCCCCCTTTCCTCTGATACCTCAAGTAATTCAGAAAGCAACCGCCTTGAGAGCCAAGTTGATTCTCATTGCACCTTATTGGCCTCGACAGATATGGTTTCCGTTCCTACATCGTTATCTCTTGGTACAGCCATGGCATCTGAACCCGGTTCCAGATCTTCTGACCCACCAGTCGGGGCAGCTGCACCAATCCATACCTTCTCTCAACCTCACTGCTTGGTTGCTCCACTTCCATACTTAGCCAGGCTTCCTATGATTTCTAATCCCGTCCGGGATATCATAGTAGCTTCCCTTAAATCTTCTACCAGAAGGATTTACACTAGTAAATGGCAACGTTTCTCCTTCTGGGCAAAAGCTAGGAATATAGACCCCTATACTGCTCCGATTCATTCGGTCTTGGACTTCCTAGCTGAGATTTTTCATTCAGGATCCTCTTCCTCCACAGTAAAGTTCAGCTGGCAGCCATTTCAAATTTTCATATAGGCTTTTTGGACCACAACATTATGTCACATAAACTTTGCAAGGCATTCCTTCGAGGTATCTTTTTACTTAAATGTCCGATTAGAGACCCCCCACCACAGTGGGATCTAAATTTAATTTTAACATCCTTGATTCTTCCCCCTTTCGAACCTGCGGCTGCCTGTTCATTGAAATTTCTTTCTTGGAAGACACTCTTTCTAGTCGCCATTACTTCTGCCAGAAGAGTATCTGAGCTTCATGCTCTCTGCATTCGTCCTCCCTACTTAATCTTCCACAAAGACAGGGTATCTCTAAGGACTACTCCGTCTTTCTTACCCAAAGTGGCATCGCAGAGGAACTTAAATCAATCCATTGATCTTCCAGTTTTTTTCCCAAATTATTCTGATAGAGCGGAACAAAAATTACATTGTCTTGATGTTTACCGCCAACTCGGATATTATCTAGACAAAACTAAACATTTTAGGAAATCTGATCAACTGTTTCTATCCTATGCAGAGAACAGGAAAGTCCTTCCAGTTTTCAAGGTGACTTTATCTAGATGGCTGTCTTCTGTGATTACTTACATTTATCAGCTCAGAGGCAAAGAGTTGATTTCTAGGCCAAAAGCCCATTCTACCTGAGCTCTAGCTACATCTACAGCTTTTCAGGCTAGACTTCCAATAGACACTATTTGTGCAGCAGCCACATGGGGCTCTCCTCGTACCTTTGTTTCACATTACAAATTAGACTTGGCCTCCAGAGACAGAGCGAATTTTGGTTCCACCGTTCTCAAGAGTCTGTTCCATTGAGCCACCCAGGATAGAGGTGCTAGGGACGCGGTCCCATCCAGCAAGAATGAAGGCGAGATAGACAACTTAACATTACGAAGTTATGTACCTACCATAACGTTCCATGTTAGTTGTCTTCTCTCGCCTTCTTTCTTGCGTCCCGCCCTCCATCCCCCTAGCCTGGTCAGACCAAGAAGATTATGCCTCTTCTCTTAAGAGGTTTTATCCTTTTTCTAGCTAATCAGCTTCTAGTGTCACTAGATTAGGTTGACCCCTTTCAGAGGATTATGATGATTATGATTGTCATTTTTAGTATTGTTACTTTTTCTTCCTCCTCTACAGTTGGAAGAATATATTCCATAATTTCCTTAGCTACCAAACGAGATCTGGGTAGTCTCCGCCTTGCATCATGGGATATAGGGTTGCCTCGAGCTGGTAAAATTAGCTCTCGAGCTTAGTAAGTGCCGAGTCGGAGCTGAGGATCGGCTCCGAACCCATCCAGCAAGAAAGAAGGCGAGAGAAGACAACTAACATGGAACGTTATGGTAGGTACATAACTTCTTATTTTTGAACCAGAATTATGGACAGAACCCCCAGCAGGGTCGATGGAGGGGGAGGAGGGGTTCGTATGGGAGATGACCCCTAATTTTGAAACCCCAAATTCTGAATTGCAGCATCTGTGTGTGACAAACACAGCTGGGGATTTTTCTATCTACAATTTTAGCCAAATTCTAGTGTATTCCGCTTGGGAGGAACTTTTTTCCAAAGGCCTGAATTTTGTACCTGCTAGAAAAGCTAGCATTGTGGATGCTGTTTTACAGCTGAAATATTCTAGTAGGAAACTGAATTTAGCATTACATTTTGGTAACAATACAGGTTCAGTGGAGCCTGTTGCATTACACAAGCTCCAGTACTTTTATACCCCCAGTGCACCCTTTAGTTCAAATGTTTGAACTGTTATGTGAGACTGAGATAAGAGAAACCTTGAGGCAACATAATAAAATTAACCCTACTAATATGTCATAGGCAGAATGGTCTCTACTTCAGGAAATAATAAACAATGAAATTAGAATTATGAAACCCGACAAGGGAGGGGGGATTGTGGTTATGGATGTTATTGACTGTAATGCAAAGATGTTTGATATGCTTTACAGTGAAACTTATCTAGAAGTGTCCCGTAACGAGTTGAATATCGCATATAGGAATATAGATCTTACCCTAAATGAGTTATTATTAAATGGACAAATCGGTTTAGATGTTCATGAGTTTTTGGAACTCAAACATCCTAGGATAGGGACCATTTTTGGGATCCCTAAGATCCACAGGTCAATAACAACCCCCTCCCACGTCCGATTGTAGATGCAAAAGCATCAAAAACTTTGGCCAAATTTGTTGATGGAAGGGTCAAACATGTCTTGGAGCATAGGAAATGGGTAGTGAGAGACTCATGGGACTTTCTATTAAAAATAAAACCTGATAGGTATGCTGATTAAATGATTATGGTCACTACAGATATTTGTGATCTATTCTCTGTCATTTCCCACGACGTGGGGCTTGAATGGTTCTGTGACTGCTTGTGTGAAAATGCCAGTTTTTGACCATGGTTCAGTTTTCACTATTAGAACTTGTATGGAACTTGTGTTGGACAATAATTTCATTGGATTTGAAGGACATATTTTTAAACAAAGGCAGGGTGTGGGTATGGGTGCGTGCTGTGCCCCTATATTTGCCAGCATTGTTTTGGCACACTGAGAGGACCTTTTCATTTTAAATTCTAGGTTCAAGGAACTCTGGAAGCTTTATGGTCGTTACTTGGATGACCTTGTCCTATTTTGGAAAGGGACTGAGAATGAACTAGATGTGTTTTTCTCTTACATTAATGAGACAACTGATTTTTTGAAGTTCACTATGGTTAAGGACAATAATACCCTACATTTTTTGGATGTAACTATTAAAAAGGACTACACTAGAAAAACATTCACTTCCCAGTTGTACAGGAAATCAACTTACTCTAATTCCCTTTTGCACTATGAAAGGTGGCACCCTGTACACCAGAAGAAAGTCCTAGTAAAAGGGCAATTTGTTAGTATAAACAAATTGGTGGGGTGTCAGCCGATAGTGGCGTACAAGGATGACACCTAAATAAAGGGGCTGTTGGAAAGAAAAAGAAATATACCTGAGAAGGGTGGTTGATGTTCTTCATCTCACATTGCTGCAGTCCTTACATATGGGTAGTCTGCTGTCCTCGGTCGGCCCGAATACCAAAGTATTAGGCTGACGTCGGTCAAGGCGCTTAAAACTGACATCAGGACGTCAGGGTACAAAAGCGCATGACCGACATCATTTCCTCAGTCTTTTTTGCCGCATGGTCCGATGCAGAAGCAGCGTTGCAAGTGCCGTTCGGCGTTCTGAAATTTTTCGAATTTGGAGTTTCAGACCGAATCCAAGTTGGCTAAGTACCCGTAGAATATTTTGTTTTTTTTCTTGCCTCAGTGTTTTACCGGATGTCAGAAAAAGTGAATAACTGTATTTCTTGTGGGAAACAGATACCGCATAGGGATTATCATTCTTTGTGTATTCCTTGTTTGGGGCCTGAGCACGACGTTGTTGGGTGTCGCTTTTGTGCTAGGTTCAATAAACGCACTATTAAGCGAAGGTTAGATTGTGCTAGGCTGGTCTTTGGGAAGCAGTGCAATTATAATATGCCGTCGGATTCTCCGGCGCCCGCTTCTGCGAAGAAGCGCAAAGACAAAGCAGTTAAACCCAGGCAAGATGAGTCGTCCGTTCCGGACGCCGGTTCTTTAGAGGTTTCAGTGGAACCGGTGGTTCCGACGGAGACTTCTCTGGAGTCTCAGGGGGAGACTTTGATTTTGCAGGAGGTGGTCTCTCAGGAGGCAGGTCAGGCTGAAGGGGCTTCTCAAGTTACTGTACTCCCCTCCCTTCCTAGGGTGGTTAGGCGTTCTCCTTCTGTTTCCAAGGCTTCTCCCAGAGGCAGGCCAGTTTTAACTTCTGTTGGTGTCACTCCTAGTTCAGCAGGGTCTGTGCCTAAGAAGCACATGCTTAAAATGGCAGAAGATTTGATTACTCTGATTAGAGGTTCTTTGCCCCCTCCTGATAAGAGGCCTAGGGTGGAGCCAGAGTTGGGAAGTTTTGAGCAGGCTTCGGATGTTTCAGAGTCTTCAGCTGAGGACTTGCAGGAGTACTCTCCTTATTCTGATTCTGATGCAGATGATTCCACTCCTTCTGCTACTCCTCCAGAGGATTTTTCTTTTTCAGAGACACTTCATTCTATGAGGGAACATTTTAAGTGGGAAGGTCAGGACTTCTCTGATTCTCGGAAAAGGCTTAGGGAATTTTTGCTGTTACCCCAACATAGGCCCTTGGCTATACCCCCTGTTCTGGATGTTGTGAAAGATGTGTTTGCAGAGGCTTCACTTAATCCTGATTCTCTGCCTCCTGCTCCTGTTAAACCGGATAGGTATTACAGGGTGCCTGAGGCTCATAAATATCTTTATAAGAGTCCTAGGGCGGACCCAGAAACTATTAGTCAAGGACCTAAGGGTGTCAAGGCCTCTGTTGTAAAAAATCTGGTTCCTCTAGATAAAGAAGCCAGAGCTTTGGATAGATGGGGAAAGAAGGTCTATACATCTTCTACCTTAGCTATGAGGGCTTTGAATTGCCAGTTTCATATGTTGAAATATCAAAACTTTCTTCTTTCTCAATTGAAGTCTAAGGTGGATGCTCTGGCGGAAGGCATTGAGTGTAAAGAATTACAAGATTTGGTGCATGTCTCTGAACAGGTGGGCAAGTATTCATTACAGTGTGGTTTTGATGCTGTGCAGGCCTCGTCTAGGGTGGCTGCCACTGGCTCAGTTCTTCGCAGGCACGCCTGGCTGAAGGATCAGAATTTATCTGACCATGTTAAGACAAGGATTTTGGATGCTCCTTTGCAGTCTGATGTGTTGTTTGGTTCACCTGTGGAGTCAGTCTTGAAGAAAATAGAAGACAAGGCTAAGTCTATGCAGGTTGTTAAAGATTTTTTGCAAGTTCAGCCTCCGAAGTTTAGTAGGAATTGGCCTGCTAAGGGGTGGACGTATCCTTCTTATGATTCTCAGTCTAGGGGTAGATCTAGACGTGGTAGGGGCAGAGCTCAGAGTTCTTTCAGGCCTAGAACAGGGAGTTCACCTGCACAATCTTCGGGTGAGGGCAGGGGCCAGTCCTTTCGTAAACAGGCCCAATGACCTACTTTTTCAGCTGCCAGATCCTTCTTGCCTGGCAGCACTTTTGGGAGGAAGGTTAGCACTCTTCAAGGAAAATTGGATGTTGATTACCCAAGACAAATGGGTATTGGATATCATACACCAGGGTTACAAGTTTTATTTCCTTACCTTGCCTCCTTTCAAAGGCATGCCGGACGTTCCTCCTCAGCAAAGACTAGAGGCTCACAAACAAATTTCTCTACTACTTCAAATAGGGGCCATACAACCGGTCCCTCTGCCAGAAGTGGGCCTAGGATTTTATTCTCGCCTGTTTCTAGTACCAAAGAAAGGAAACACGTGGAGGCCAATTTTGGATTTATCTATCCTCAACACATATCTGGACATTCCCAAGTTCAAAATGTTGACGTTACAACAGCTTTTACCTCTGCTGGGCAAAGATCACTGGATGGTGACTCTGGATCTCAAGGAAGCTTACCTTCATGTTCCTATCAGGCCCAGTTGCAGGAAGTATCTGCGTTTTCGGGCTGGGACTTCACATTATCAGTTCTCTGCATTGCCCTTTGGCTTATCTACTGCGCCCAGAGTGTTCACGAAGGTTCTGGCTCTAGTGGTAGCTTTCTTCAGGCTAAGAGGAATACAAATCTATCCTTATTTGGACGATTGCCTGATTCTGGCCCAAGAAAAGGACGAACTTCTTCATCATTTACAGTATGTGATGGCAGTGTTAAGATGCCTGGGGTATTCTGTGAACGAAATAAAGTCCAGTCTAGTACCCTCTCAGGACATGTGCTTTCTGGGTGTGAGACTGAATACAGCATCCCAGATGGCCTTTTTGACCCCGGACAAACAAAAGAATCTTTCTCTTTACTTCCACCAATTGTCTCGTCAGTCCAGGCTGACTGCAAGGACAGTCCTTCAAGCCTTGGGGTTCATGGCATCTTGTATTCTGGTACTTCCCAATGCCAAACTGCATATGAGGAAGCTACAGTGGTATCTCAAGAATGTATGGACACAGCACTGCCAAGATTTGGACACTGTCATTCAGATAATACCTTGCATTCAAAAGGAATTTTTGTGGTGGGCTCAGGAATGTCACCTAAACAAGGGACTCTCTGTGACCCGGCCAGAGGCGAGTCAGATTTTAACGACAGATGCCTCAGACAAAGCTTGGGGAGCTCATCTAAATGGAAAATGGGTACAAGACACGTGGCCTGCCAGACTTCAACATCTACATATCAATTTGAAGGAGATGTTGGCAGTCCAATTTGCATTGATAGCTTTCAAGGATTTACTTCTTCCAGGGCAGGTGTTGATTCAAACAGACAACACAACTGTCATGTGGTACATCAACAAGCAAGGGGGAACGCATTCTTATCCTCTATGCAGACAAGCAATGATTTTGTGGGAGACGGCTCTCAGTTTACAGCTAAATCTTCAGGCAAGGTTTCTGCCAGGAGCACAGAACTCCTTAGCAGATGTGTTGAGCAGACAAATTATGGATCCCCACGAGTGGAAATTGGATCCTCATGTATTTCAGAGATTGACAGTGTTATGGGGAACTCCAGACATAGATCTGTTCGCTTCTCCACTAAATTACCAGCTGCCAAAGTTTTGCACAAAAAGGTTTCATCCCACAGCTTGGAAAGTGGATGCTCTCTCATTCAATTGGAGCAATCTTCACGTGTATGCCTTTCTACCTCTGCCTCTCCTCCCAAGGGTACTGCTGAAGGTCAGACAGGACAAGCCAAACATGATTTTAATAGCTCCAGATTGGCCTCGACAGCACTGGTACCCATTACTGAGAAGTCTGGTACAGGAGCCTCCATGGCCTTTGCCTTCGATTCCTCACTTGCTGTCTCAGGAGAACAGTCATTTACTCAATGTCAAACTTCATTCTCTACATCTGACAGCCTGGCATATTCTGTTTTAAACCCTGGAGGGTCTCAGCTTCCACAACAAGTTTTGAATGTTATTTTGGAGGCCAGAAGGCCTAGTACAAGGAAAGTTTACGAGATAAATGGAGGAGATTTTTATTTTGGAGTACAGCAAAGGACTTTGATGTTTCTAAACCTAATTTAAGTGTTGCGCTTCAATACCTTACTGAGTTATTGGACAAAGGTTTGTCCTTCTCCTCTATAAAGGTTCATGCTGCAGCAATTTCTGCTCACTATGACTGTGACCCACCATTATTTTCTCAGCCTTTGTTTAAGCAATTCCTTAGAGGGGCAAAGAATATAAGACCCCACGTAGAGCTCCTACTCCTGCTTGGGATCTCAATTTTGTGTTGGAGAAACTCACTCTACAACCTTTTGAGCCTGCAGCATCGGCAGAGTTGAAATATTTATCATGGAAGACTGCTTTTTTGTTGGCCATTACCTCTGCGAGAAGGGTTTCTGAATTACAGGCCCTTATGGCAGTTGAGCCTTTCTTAATTTTCCACAAGGATAGGGTGTCTTTGCGTACTAACCCTTCTTTTATGCCTAAAGTGGTTTCTAGTGTGGCTTTAAACCAAACTATTCATTTGCCTACTTTTTATGCAAACCCCCAAAGTAAAGGGGAAAGGATTTTGCACACTTTGGATATACACAGACAGTTGCGAAATTATTTGAGCAGAACTAAAGGGTTCAGGCAGTCTCAGCAGTTGTTTGTTTCTTTTGCTTTGGGTTCTCAGGGCAAACCTGTTTCAAAACAAACTATTTCTAAGTGGATTGGTTTTTGTATTGCTTTCTGTTATTCCCATCATGGTAAGGAGATTCCAGCTGGGATTAGGCCTCATTCCACTAGGGCTACTGCCACTTCTACAGCTTTTTTAAGGGGGGTGGCTACTAAGGATATTTTGGAAGCAGCTACTTGGAGTTCAGTGCATACTTTCTCTAAGCATTACCACCTTCCACTTTACTCTAAATCTAGGGCTGGATTTGCCACTGCAATTTTACAGGGCATTTTGGCAGCTCCAAATGCTTTATAGTTTTGCCATCCTCCCTTACCTCTGCTTTGGGATTCTACCCATATGTAAGGACTGCAGCAATGTGAGATGAAGAACATAGTACAGTTTTGTACCTACCATAAATGTAGATGTTCAAGATCCACATTGCTGCAGTCCATTACCTCCCTCCTTCCCTCTGTTGTTGAAGGTGGTGGTGTGGTTTGTGTTGTACATATTGTAAATATGGTTAGTGCACGGGTGGTTGGTTAGTTTTTGCTGGTTTTTTGGCTGTGGCCTTTCTTGTTAGGGCCTTCTGACATCTGGGGCAAGAAAAGACTGAGGAAATGACGTCGGTCATGCGCTTTTGTACCCTGACGTCCTGATGTCAGTTTTAAGCGCCTTGACCGACGTCAGCCTAATACTTTGGTATTCGGGCCGACCGAGGACAGCGGACTACCCATATGTAAGGACTGCAGCAATGTGGATCTTCGAACATCTACATTTATGGTAGGTACAAAACTGTACTTTTCAAATGTGGAAGATGCTCTAAAGTGTCCTTATATACTCAGTGTAGACAAGTTATTCATTAAAGGGTATGGGACTATACTACCTTGTAAAAAATATTCCTGTTACTCAAGAGGTATTGTCTATATAGCTAAATGTGATTCATGTGAAGGAGTTCTATGTAGGAAAAGAGAGCTTTGAAGCAAAGAGTTTACGAGCATACTTATGACATCAGATGTAAAAATGAAAAAAAATGCTTTATATAAACGTCTTAGATGTTCATCGTGTGACACTGCTGCAGTCATTACACTTGGGTTATCCTGCCGTCAGGCGGTTCCCCAGTCGGCTTGAGTTCCAAAGTCTTGGTCCTGCGTCGGTTGCTGTCGCTTCTTTCCTGACGTCAGTGCGCTAGGGGGATATAAGATGCAGCCGACGCCATTTTCTTCCATCTTTCTTGCCGCGCGGTGCCAGAAGCAGTTCGCAAGTGCCGGTCGGCCGACTCCTGAGATTTTCATACCGAATCCAGAACCGAAGTCTTCTAAAAAGCTAAGTACCCCATTGGGGAAACTTTTTCTTGCATCAGACCGATGTCAGTAAAAGTTAATAATTGTATTTCTTGTGGGAAGCAAATACCTCATAAGGATTTCCACTCCTACTGTATCCCATGCCTAGGCCCTGACCACGACGTCACTGGTTGTCGATTTTGTGCTAGGTTTAACAAGCGCACTATTAAACGTCGGTTTGATTTTGCCCAACATTATTTTGGCAGAAAATTTAATTACACTATGCCGTCGGAACTTCCGACGACCGGAATTCATAAACGCAAGGACAAGGACAGGCATCCGAGGCCCAAGACTGACAACGAGGCCTCTTCTAGGCCGGTCGCCAGTTCTCCGGTTTTCAGCGAGGCACCTACACAGCCCCTGACGACCGCTTCCGCCTTCGACTCCCACGTGGAGCTGGCTGGGCCTTCGGACGCCCCTACAATTCAAATTAATCCTACAGAGGGAACCGAAGTAGCTGAACTTTCCACAGCTTCAAAGGGTGTTTTCAGACCTACACAGTTAACAATTAAACCCTCTGTTAAGTCTAAGCCTCCCATTAAAGCAAAGAAACAGACACAGCAATCTCCAGGGCAGGCTTCCATGCCTAAGAAACAAATGCTTACAATGACCGAAGACCTAATCACCCTGTTCAGTGAGTCCCAACCCCCTCCAGATAAAAGGCCCAGACAAGAAACAGACTATGAATCTTCAGACCAGGTGTCCATTTCCTCTGACTCATCCTCAGACCTAGGGTATTCCTTACCCCCTTATGAGGATTTTGATGCTGAGGAATCCATTCCATCAGCTTCTCCACCTGAGGACTACTCCTTTGGGGAAACCTTACATACCATGAGGGAGCATTTCCGCTGGGAAGGCCAAGATTACTCAGAATCCAAGAAAAGGCTCAGAGACTTCCTTTTATTGCCTCAACACAGACTCCTTGCTATTTCGCCAGTGTTAGATATTGTGGATGATGTGTACACTGAATCCAGCTTAAACCCTGACTCCTTACCACCAGCCCCAGTTAAGCCAGATAGATATTACAGAGTCCCTGACTCTCACAAATTTCTATACAAAAGCCCTGTTGCTGACCCTGAAACTATTTCTCAGGGACCCAAAGGGATTAAGGCCTCATCAGCAAAAAAAAACAGTCCCCTCTGACAGAGATTCTAGAGCATTAGACAGATGGGGCAAGAAAGTTTATACATCTGCAACTTTAGTCATGAGAGCCTTAAATTGCCAGTTTCGCGTGGTAAATATCAGCAATTTTTAATGTCTCAGTTGAAACAAAAAATGCTTCCAGATTCAGATCCTCCGAATTTGAAAGAAATGCAGGATTTATTGCATGCAGCTGAACAGGTGGGAAAACATACTTTGCAATGTGGTTTTGATTCCTTAGAGGCCTCCTGTAGAGCAGCAGTTACAGGCTCTGTCATTAGAAGGCATGCTTGGTTAAAAGAAAATACGTTACCAGAACATGTGAAGGCCAAATTACTGGATGCACCTTTGCAACGGGTTGTGTTGTTTGGAGTTAAGGCAGAGGAGGTATTAAAAAAGATGGAAGATAAGGCAAAATCTATGCAAACGGTCAAAGATTTCTTACAGGTTCAACCCCCTCATTTCATCAGAAATTGGCCAACAAAAAATTAGTCCTTTCCAGTCACAGACCTCATAGGGGCAGATATAGACATCCAAGAGGTAGAGGTAATTCACAAGGCCCTTACAGACCTCGACAATGGGGTACACCAGGCCAGAAAGAAGGGGAAGACAGGACCTCAACCTTATAAAAAACAATCTCAATGACTTCCCACTACAGCTGCCAAACAGCTCTCTCTTGGCAGCCCCCTTAGGAGGAAAACTGGCTCTTTTCTATCACAATTGGCTTTGCATCACCAAAGACAAATGGGTTCTCAACATCATTTCTCAAGGTTACAGGATGTCCTTCAAGGATGCATCTGCAGTCCTTACATATGGGTTGTCCTGCCTCAGGCAGCCCTGCGGTCGGCCGGATTCCAAAGTCTGGGTCCGGCGTCGGCTGATGTCGCCCTTTTCCCCGACGTCAGAGCACCTGGGGTATAAAAGCGTCAGCCGACGCCATCTTCCTCCGTCTTTCTTGCCGCGCGGTGCCAGAAGCAGTTCGCAAGTGCCGGTCGGCCAGCTCCTGTGATTTCAGCTACCGAAGTCTTCAAAAAAGCTAAGTACCCCGTTGGGGACTCTTTCTTGCCTCAGCCGATGTCAGATCAAACGGTTAAAGTTAATAATTGTTTATCTTGTGGGAAACAAATACCTCATAAGGATTTCCACTCTTACTGCTTACCCTGCCTAGGCCCAGACCATGACGTCTCGGCCTGTTCAGCCTGTGCTTCCTTTAATAAACGCACTCTTAGGCATCGGGCAGAGTTTGCAGAGGAATTCTTTTGGGAAAATTTCTGTTATATCATGCCGTCGGAGCTTCCGACAGGTCATTTATCCAAAAAACGAAAGGATAAGGACCGACACACTCGGTCCGCGGTTTCGGCAGACTCCACGCCTAGGCCTACCGCAAGTGTCTCGGTCTCTACTGAAGCCGAATCTCTACCGCTTCCGACCGACGACACCGCACAGCCGGTAACTTCGGTACCGGAGGCCATCACTGAGTCGGTCATAGAATTCCCCTCTGAAACCGGTGCTCAGGAAATATCCAACACCATTTCTGTTGATAAAACTACTCCAGCACGTGGGGCAGCCAGGCCTCCTGTATCCATGTCCATTAAGGCCTTTACACGGGCTAAAGCTGCTAAACAGCAAAAATCTCTCCCTCCCAAGGCTATTCCTCAGGGATCCACTACCGGTTCACAAATTTTAAGTTTGGCTGAAGACCTTATTTCCTTAATCAGGGGCTCTCAGCCACATCCAGACAGGGGCTCTCAACCACCTACAGGCAAAAGGCCCAGGGTTGAGCAGACAGATCCCCAGTCTTCTGATGAGGCCTCAGATGACTCTGCCCTTTCAGACTACCAGGAGGAGGCCCTTCCAGCCTACGAGGATTCTGATGCAGAGGAATCTATTCCCTCGGCCTCCCCCCCTGAAGAGTTTTCCTTTGGGGAAGACCCTTCACTCCATGAGAGAGCATTTCAAATGGCAAGGCCAGGAATTCTCTGATTCCAGGAAGAGGTTGAGGACTTTTTTACATTTACCTCAGCATAGACCTTTGGCTATTCCTCCTGTTTTAAATGTTATAGAAGATGTGTACTCTAGTATTTCCCCTGACTCCCTTCCTCCTGCTCCTGTCAAACCCGACAGGTACTACAGGGTCCCGGACTCACATCTATACCTTTACAAGGGCCACTCTGCTGACCCAGAAACTGTTTCCCAGGGCCCTAAAGGGGTTACAACCACCACTGCCAAGAATCCACTTCCTCCTGAAAGGGAATCCAGGGCTTTAGAGAGATGGGGTAAAAAAGTGTATACTTCTTCCACTCTTTCTATGAGAGCATTAAATTGTCAATTCCATATGATACAGTATCAAGAGTATCTGTTAGATGAATTGCATAAAAAACTAACCTCGCCTGAACCCCTAGACCGCAAGGCACTTCAGGATCTGGTGCATAACTCTCAGCAGGTTAGCAACTATTTCTTACAGTGTGGTTATGATGCATTGGAAGCTTCATGTAGGTAAGCAATGACAGGTGCAGTCATATGTAGACATGCTTGGCTGAAGGAACAAACACTGCCAGATCATGTTAAAGCAAAGCTTCTGGATGCACCACTGGAAAAACAAAAGTTATTTGGTTCCACGGCTCAAGAGGTCTTAAAGAAATTTGAGGAAAAGGCTAAATCAGTACAAACAGTCAAAGATTTTCTCCAGGTCCAACCACCGGATTCAGCAGAAATTGGCCTTCTAAGAATTGGTCCTTTCCAGACACAGAGAGATTTCAAAGAGGCAAAAACAGGCGTGCCAGAGGTAGAGGGCAAGCTCGAGGCTCCTACAGAGGACGTCAATGGCAGCCTCCTAACCAGAGAGGTAGTGCAGGACCTACAACTACTACGCAAGGACAAACTCAATGACTTCACTTTGACTCCGCCAACCAGGGCTCAATTGGAAGCACCTTTGGGCGGAAAGCTATCTTTATTCTCAGAAAATTGGCACAGTATTACAAAGGACAAATGGATACTGCAAATAATAGACAAAGGATACAGATTCCATTTTCATACATTACCAAAAAGACAAGGCATGCCAAACCTGCCACCAAATCAAAGGGCAGAGGCTTTCAAGCAAATTTCCAATCGACTGCAAATGAAGGCAATAGAAAAGGTTCCTTTCACAGAACAAGGCCAAGGATTTTATTCCAGACTATTCCTTGTTCCAAGAAAAGAAAAGCAATGGAGGCCTATTCCGGACTTGTCCGCACTGAATACTTATCTCATCGTGCCAAAATTCAAAATGCTGACCTTACAGCAACTCCTTCCCATGCTGGGCAAGGGGTCCTGGCTGGTAACTCTAGACCTCAAGGAAGCATACCTGCATGTCCCTATCAGACAAAGTTGCAGAAGACACCTCAGATTTCTTGCAGGTTCAGAGCATTATCAATTCTCAGCATTGCCCTTTGGCTTATCTACTGCGCCCAGAGTATTCACGAAATGCCTGGCATCAGTAATTGCACATTGCAGACTTCAGGGGATTCAAATATACCCATACCTGGACGACTGCCTTATACAAGCGGACAGCCAACAAACATTGGTAAAACACTTGAACTATGCCATCCGCCTACTACAGGCCTTGGGATACAGAGTCAACATTCAAAAATCAAGACTTGTTCCATCCCAACGAATAATTTTTCTGGGTGCAAAGCTGGATACAAACACCCAAATGGCTTTTCTCACAGAAGAAAAACAAGAACAATTACCGGATTATTTCAGAAATCTGACAACACAAACCCAGCTGACTGCAAGGAAAATCCTGCAGGCCCTGGGTTTCATGGCATCTTGCATTCTTCTGATTCCACAAGCAAGGCTGCATATGAGGAAACTACAATGGTACCTAAGGAGTCTATGGTCTCAACACAGACACAGCCTAGAAGCTTTGATCCCCCTCATTCCATGCCTTCAAAAGGAATTTCTGTGGTGGGCACAAGCAAGCCAGTCAAACATGGGTCTGCCTTTCAGCAAGCCACATATCAGCCAAACCATTACAACGGACGCCTCAGACCATGGATGGGGAGCGCACATGAAGGGCAGATGTATTCAAGGGCAATGGACACAAAAGGAATTGCGCCTGCACATCAACCAAAAGGAAATGCTGGCAGTGAACATTCCCTGCATCAAGGTCACCTGCTAATAAAGACAGACAATACCACAGTTATGTGGTACATAAACAAGCAAGGAGGTACCCATTCCTACCCTCTTTGCAGGCTGGCAGTGAATCTTTGGGAACTTTCCCTAAAACTCAATATAGAACTACACTCCCAGTTCGTACCAGGAAAGGACAATGTACTGGCGGACAGCCTAAGCAGAAACACCATAGATCCACACGAATGGATGTTGCATCCAGACATTTTTTTTCAAATAGCACAATCATGGGGAAGGCCGGACATAGATCTTTTTGCCTCCCCCCACAACCATCAACTGAAGAAATTCTGCACAAGGACATACCATCCTCAAGCATGGAAAGTGGACGCCCTCTCCTTCAGCTCGAATGCTCTAACAGTATATGCTTTCCCACCTCTTCCGTTAATGACCAAGGTCTTACTGAAGATCAGGACAGAGCAACAAAAAGTGATTCTGATAGCTCCGGACTGGCCAAGACAACACTGGTGTCCACTGTTAAAGAGCATGTCAGGCACGAAACCGTGGCCTCTACCACAATGGCCACTTCTTCTGACACAGCACAATTACAAAACTCTGCACTCCAGCCTAAAAACCTTGCACTCCAGCCTAAAAACCTTGCAACTGACAGCCTGGAAAATACCTTGACTCCTCGCCAGGATAAACTATCCAAGAGGGTAAAGGATATCATCATGGAAGCTCGGTGAGCTTCCACAAGAAAGGCATATTCAGCAAAATGGAAAAGATTTCGTACCTGGAGCACCGCAAAGGGTCAGGAACAGACAGTGATGAGCATTCCACATATCCTTGAATACTTGGCTGAAATGCTCCATAATGGCCTTTCTTATTCATCCATAAAAATTCATGCTTCAGCTATTTCAGCAGAGTTACAACACTGATCCACCTATATTTTCTCATCCTCTGCTAAGGCAGTTTCTAAGAGGGATAAAAAACATCAACCCTCCAAGGAAACCACCACTGCCTACATGGGACCTTAACTTCATGTTGGAAAAATTAACTCTACCTCCCTTTGAACCAGCAGCATCTTCAGAACTACAATTCCGGTCTTAGAAGACTGCCTTCCTTCTGGCCATAACCTCAGCAAGAAGAGTATCTGAGTTACAGGCCCTCATGGCAGTACAACCATTTCTCATTTTCCATCAGGACAGAGTCTCTTTGAGAACCAATCCTTCATTCATGCCAAAGGTGGTATCCAGGGTCTCACTAAACCTGTATCCACCTGCCTACTTTCTTTCCAAATCCACAAAATAAAGGAGAGAAACTTCTGCATACCCTGAACATTCACAGACAGTTGCGCTACTACTTGGACAGAACTAAGACTTACAGAAAAACTGACCAACTGTTTGTAGCATATGCTGCTGGTGTACAAGGAAAAGCAATTTCCAAACAAACAATTTCAAAATGGATAGGAAATTGCATTCGATTTTGTTACTCTTTTCATGGAAAAGCTGTGCCAGCTAACATCAGACCTCATTCCACCAGAGCGACAGCCACCTACACAGCCTTTTTAAGAGGGGTGGCTACAAAGGACATTTTAGAAGCTGCTACATGGAGCTCTGTGCATACATTTTCCAAGCATTACTTTATATTCCAGATCCAGAGCAGGCTTTGCTACTGCAGTCCTGCAGGGCATGTTAGCTACACCATCCTTTTCTTAGGTCCTACCACCCTCAGCTTGGCTATGGTATTCTACCCATATGTAAGGACTGCAGATGCATCCTTGAAGGACATAGTACAGTTTTGTACCTACCATAAATGTAGATGTCCGATAGGTATGCATCTGCAGTCAGGTTTTCCCTCCCTCCTACTTTTCTGTGGTATTCTTTGGGTAACTATCCCTCATTTTAGCTAGCTGGGGTTATCTTTTATGGTGTATTTGTTTTTTATTGCTGTGCATGTTTGGAATTTTTTCATTTCTCCAAAATTTAGCCTTCTTTAGAGGGCACCTGGCATCTGGGGCAAGAAAAACTGAGGAAGATGGTGTCGGCTGACGCTTTTATACCCCAGGCACTCTGACGTCGGGGAAAAGGGCGACATCAGCCGACGCCGGACCCAGACTTTGGAATCCGGCCGACCGAAGGGCTGCCTGAGGCAGGACAACCCATATGTAAGGACTGCAGATGCATACCTATCGGACATCTACATTTATGGTAGGTACAAAACTGTACTTTCCACTTCTACACTCTTCCAAGATTAAAAGACAGGACCTCAACCTTATAAAAAACAATCTCAATGACTTCCCACTACAGCTGGTACAAGCATGCAAAATCTGAAGGTAATGCTACTCAATGCTAGAAGTCTAAACCTCAAAATGCACTCTCTCGAGGCACTCCTAAAAATGGAGAACATCGATATCTGTGCAGTAACTGAGACCTGGTTCAAGGCTCCAGAGAGCACCCCTGCAATACCAGGCTACAACTCTTACCACACTTTTCGGCCACCAAACCAGGACCGAAACACTAAAGGTGGAGGAGTGTCAATATTCACCAAGGATATTCACACCACCAGGCTAGTTGGCCAACACAATGTGTCTGAAATTCTCCAAGTGCAACTAACACTAGGTAAGACTGCAATCCAAATTGTAGCTTGCTACAAATCCCCACCATACCCCAAGATTCTCACTACACCTTTTTAAACATACTGGAAAATATTAAGATAGAACCAAACACCCTAATACTGGGTGATTTTAACTACCCTGCCATTAACTGGGAAAACTACTCCTGTCCCAACACCTTTAGAACGGTTCTTGGAATTCATAAATTCCAACGCCCTGGATCAACTAATCCATAGTCCCACCAGGGGCTCCAATATCCTAGACCTGGTCATTACCAACATGGCAAATCAATGCTCCATACCTGTGGTCACCCCCTCGTTAGTCAGGTCTGACCATAAGCTAATCACCCTTAACAGCCACATCCCACCCCCACCCCCCAGTAAAGAAACCACCATAAAAAACTTCTCCAAAGCCAACTTCATGCTACTCAAGTCAGAAGTGACAAACTTCACGACACCCATGCAGACGGGAACTGAAAGTTCAACTGCTGAATCCTACACTAAGGCACTGTACGAGCACATCCACTCATGCATGAATCGTGCCATCCCAAATAGAACCAAAATGCTCTCATCCAAAAAAGGAAGCCAATCTGGTGGTCCCCTGCCATAAACAAACTTTACAACAAAAGGAAGAAACTTTTGCAGAAAAGAGGAAAATCCCAGGATGCAAAAAACTCCCTTACTAGCCTCAGTAAGAAACTGAGATGCCTCATAAAATCCTCCAAAGCTAGTTATGAAAATAAAATTGCCAAAGATTCCAAAGACAACCACAAAGCATTCTATAACTATGTCAAGAATCTAAATGGCAATGCTCAGATCTGCTCTGAGCTAAAACAGAATGGCAATAAATATACTGATCCAAAGGATATTGCATATATCCTGGCAGATCGATTCAGTGCCAACTTCACCCCCACCTCTCACCCCCTAAATGGCCCATCTCAATACCGGAAGATTGCCAAATTCCAGTAATAACGGCCACTCAGGTACAAAACGCACTCTCTAAAGCCAAGAATACAGCATCCATGGGACCAGATGACATCCCGGGCTGTGTACTACATGAACTACAATATGAACTGGCACCTCACCTAAGTGTCATGTTTAATCATAGCCTCACCTCAGGTTTCGTGCCCACTGAGTGGCGCAGAGCTACAGTTATCCCAATCCACAATGGGGGATCCACCTTGGATCCCGGAAACTACCGTCCCATCAGTCTGACAAGCCTTATCTGCAAGGCCATGGAGTGTATTATCATGGAACTTATAAACAAAGACATTGGCAACCTTCAAACACTGGACCCCACCCAGTTTGGGTTTGTGAAGGGCCGATCTTGTCTCCTGAACCTGATTGACTTCTTTGAATCAGTCTCCAGAGCGATGGACAAGGGTAAGGTGGTCCACACAGCCTATCTAGACCTTGCCAAGGCCTTTGACACCATCCCCCACTCTGGAATCATAGATAAACTTACTAAGTTGGGTATTAATCCCTATGTCACCCAATGGGTTGCTAAATGGCTTACTGATAGAACCCACACTGTAAAAGTAGCAGACTCCAAATCCAGCTCCAGACAAGTGACAAGTGGAGTACCTCAGGGTTCAGTCCTGGGGCTGCTCTTGTTTGGCATCTGCTTCTCTGAAGTACAGGTCAACACTAAGGGACTCTGGCTAACAAAGTTTGCAGATGACTGCAAACTGAGAGCCATTATTGAATCCCCAAATGATGTGGATACTCTACAAAAGGGCCTTACAGAAACAGATGCTTGGTGCCAGAGCCATGGGCTCAAGCTCAATGCCAATAAATGTATTGTTATCCCCTTTGGGAAAAAAACATGTACCCATGAATTACCATATAGGTGGCAGTACACTAAACACAGAAAGTGTGATAAGAGACTTAGGGACACAGGTGGACAGTGGTCTCACCTTCGATAACCACATCGCCACAACAGTCAGGAAATCCTTCTATGTGGCACACCTCATCACGAAGGGCTTTTCATCCAGAAAAAAGGAGGTCATTGTCCCACTGTACTCATCCCTCATTAGACCCATTATAGAATACAACGCCCCATTTGGTATGTACCTCTCAAGACATCTGCAACAACTGGAAAGGCCTCAGAAATACCTCACTAAAAGAATCACAGGCCTAAAGCAGATGCCCTACGCTGACCGCCTTAAAAAACTCCAGCTATACTCTGTCGCATATCGCCTACTCAGAGGCGATCTCTGCTTAACATACAAGGCCATGTCAAACCCAGAGCTGTTGGACATGCTACACTTAAAGAAATCCCAATCCCTCAGAGCTACACGCACCAGGGATCTAAACCTTGTCATCACAATAAACAAAACATGCTGGAGGGATAGGTTCCTGACCCAGAGACACCCCAGACTCTGGAATAGATTGCCCATACATGTCAAGCAGAGTGCCTCTTTGGACCTCTTCAAGAGGAACCTTGACGTTTGGATGGGAGAAATGAAATTCACCCCAGGGATCACGTCAGTCGCCCTGCTAGACAGGGGTCCAGGAAAGTAAATAATGTGGGAAGAAATAGCCAGGGAATTGTTATGGCTAGGCTTGTATAGGCCCTAGGGCTGATAGCCTAGTACCAACCTATGAACCTATGAGCTGCCAAACAGCTCTCTCTTGGCAGCCCCCTTAGGAGGAAAACTTGTCTCTTTTCTATCACAATTGGCTTTGCATCACCAAAGACAAATGGGTTCTCAACATCATTTCTCAAGGTTAAAGGTTCCTCTTCCACACACTTCCAAGATTAAAAGGAATGCCAAATCTGCCACCAAATCAATGGGCAGAGGCACAAAAACAAATTACAGCACTCATGGACATGAGAGCTATTCAAAAGGTACCACCAGACCCATTCTGGACCTTTCTTCTCTGGACACTTACCTGGACATTCAGAAATTCAAAATGTTGACACTACAGCAGCTTCTTCCCATGCTGGGCAAGAAAGCTTGGCTTGTGACTTTGGACCTCAAATAGGCATACCTGCATGTCCCTATCAGACAAAACTGCAGAAGATACCTCAGATTTCTAGCAGGTTCAATGCACTATCAATTTTCTGCACTGCCCTTTGGCTTATCTACTGCGCCCAGGGTCCTCACAAAGTGCCTGGCACCAGTAATTGCATTTTGCAGGCAAAAGGAATTCAAATTTACCCATACCTGGACGACTGCCTAATCCAAGCAGAGAGCAAGGACATTCTTCTAAAGCATCTGGCGTACGTAAAACAGTTAAGTTGCCTGGGGTACACAGTAAATGAAAAGAAATCAAAACTGTTGCCCTCACAACAGATAATATTCCTGGGTGCCAGCTTAAACACAACAGCCCAGATGGCTTATCTCATGCCAGACAAGCAAGGACAACTGACTCAGTATTTTCATTTAATGGCAACAGAGACCCAACTCCCTGCAAGAAAAATTCTGCAGGCCTTGGGCTATATGGCATCTTGCATACTACTAATTCCATATGCCAGACTGCATATGAGGAAACTACAATGGTACCTAAAGAGTGTATGGTCTCAACACTGTCAAAATTTGGAAACAGTTATACCACTAATTCCTTGCCTACAACAGGAGTTTCAATGGTGGGCTCAAGCTTGTCACCTCAACAAGGGACAGCCTTTTACTCAACCCACAGCCAGGCAGACACTGACAGCAGATGCATCAGACTACGCCTGGGGAGCACACATGGCAGGAAAATGTATTTAGGGCGATGGCTTGCAGAACAAAAACATCTCCACATCAATCAAAAAGAGATGCTAGCTGTACAAAATGCAATTATATCTTTCATGGACCTGCTACATTCAGGTCAACTACTAGTAAAGACAGACAACACCTCAGTTATGTGGTACATAAACAAGCAAGGGGGCACACACTCCTACCCCCTCTGCAGACAAGCCATGAACTTATGGAACACAGCTTTAAACTACCAAGTTCATCTGCAGGCACAATTCCTGCCAGGAGAAAAGAACACTGGCAGACGACCTAAGCAGAAACATCATGGATCCTCACGAATGGCAATTGAGTCCACAAATATTCAGAATGATAGCACAGAAATGGGGGAAACCAGACATAGATCTGTTTGCAACCCCAATGAACTGCCAAATACAGAAATTCTGCACGAGGAGCTACCATCCACAAGCATGGAAAGTGGATGCCCTCTCATTCAGCTGGAAAAACCTACAAGTATACTCTTTCCCTCCTCTACCTCTCCTTACAAAGGTACTCATAAAAGCCAGGCAGGAAGAGCCAAAGATGATCCTGATTGCACCAGACTGGCCACGCCAGCACTGGTACCCAATCTTAAAGAACTTAGCACAAGAACCACCCTGGATTTTGCCTCAAATCCCACAGCTGTTGACACAACTCAACAATCAGATACTTCACAGCCAGCTAAAGACCTTAAATCTAGCTGCATGGAAAATTCCTTAACCAACCAAGCATTGTCTCTCTCCAAAGCTGCTCTTGATGTCATTCTGGAGGCCAGAAAGCCTAGCACCAGGGAAGCCTACTCGGATAAATGGAAGAGATTCTGTGCCTGGAACCAAGCACACAGCCTTGACCCTCTTGTACCAAACATTCCTCAGATACTTCAATACTTAACTGAGATGCTGGACAAGGGCCTCTCTTTCTCGTCCATCAAGATTCATGCCTCAGCCATTTCTGCTCATTACAACACGGATCCACCATTTTTTTTTCAAATCCTTTGCTCAAACAGTACCTCAGAGGGGCTAAAAACATGAGACCACCCCGTAGAGCACCTACACCAACGTGGAACCTCAACTTTGTTTTGGAAAAATTAACTTTACCTCCTTTTGAGCCAGCTAACACAGCAGATTTAAAATACATCTCTTGGAAGAATGCTCTACTACTGGCAATAACATCAGCAAGAAGAGTTTCAGAATTACAGGCACTAATGGCAGTGGAACCTTTCCTCATCTTCCACCAGGACAGGGTGTCCTTAAGAACTAACCCTACATTTATGCCAAAAGTAGTAGCAAGTGTGGCTCTAAACCAAACTATTCACTTGCCAACTTTTTATCCAAAACCACAGAACAAAGGAGAGAGACTACTACATTCCTTGGACATTCAGACAGTTACGCTACTACTTGGACAAAACCAAAGCTTTCAGAAAATCTGAGCAATTACTGGTAGCATACGCTGCAGGAGCACAGGGAAAAGCCATTTCAAAGCAGACTATTTCAAAATGGATAGCTCACTGTATATGTTTTTGCTGTACCCACCATGGGAAACCTGTACCTAGCAGCATTAGATCTCACTCCACCAGGGCAACAGCCACTTCAATTGCCTACCTCAGAGGAGTGCCTACCAAGGATATTTTAGAAGCAGCAACATGGAGTTCTGTCCATACCTTCACCAAACATTACCATTTGCCTTTATATTCCAAATCCAGAGCTGGCTTTGCCACTGATGTGCTGCAGGGCCTTATAGCCACCCCTAATGCCTTATAGATCCAGCCTCCCTACCTCAGCTTTGGGATTCCATCCAAGTGTAATGATTGCAGCAGTGTCACACGATGAATATAGTACAGTTTTGTACCTACCATAAATGTAGATGTTCGAGTGTAGACACTGCTGCAGTCCAGGTTACCCTCCCTACTTCCCCTCTTACTTTTTAGTACATACCTAGCTCTTCTACCCTTATTTCCTAAAAGGGAGTATTTGCTGGTAATTAAAAATGGTCGTTTGCTTTTCTTTTATATATATTTCACTAGCAATTTGCAAGGCCTACCAATTTGGGGGCACCTGATATCTGGGGCAAGAAAAACTGAAGAAAATGGCGTCGGCTGCATCTTATATCCCCTGGCGCACTGACGTCAGGGAAGAAGCGACAGCAACCGACGCCGGACCAAGATTTTGGAACTTAGGCCGACTGGGGAACCGCCTGACGGCAGGATAACCCAAGTGTAATGACTGCAGCAGTGTCTACACTCAACATCTACATTTATGGTAGGTACAAAACTGTACTTTTTTTCCCCTTCACATAATTTTGTGCCATTGAGCATGTTGAGCTGGGTCTTCAGAGGAGGGCTCTGATGATTACCTGGAATTCCTTGAACTCAAATGGCAAATTAATCTTAATGCTGGAACATAATTGTTTTAATATTGTAGTTTTGAATGTTTTAAAAGGGTTGATATTTAAACTTTTTACTGCAACCTTTTTATTGCACTCTTTAAATTATATATGCAAATGTTGATTTTTTTCACAAGGGGAAATGGTGTCATTTAATTGTTTGATTACTGCTGGGGAGGGTACAAGTGTTTTTTTTTCCTGTAGTAAGTGCTGGTGTGTCGTTTCTGGACTACCCTTTTTCTGCTTTGGTTTAGTTTCAAAAGTTACCTTATCTAGATGGCTCACCTTTTGTATATCCTACATCTCAGCTCTAAGAACAGAATGCTTTCTTTCCCTGTTGAAGCTCATTCCACCAGGCCGATTGCTACATCTGCAGCCTTCCAAGCAAGGTTACCCTTGGATAATATCTGTTCTGCAGCTATCTGAGCAAAACCTCATACATTCATTACTCATTACAACTGGATTTGGCCTCCTGGAGTAGAGCTTCTTTTGATTTTGTGGTTCTGAGGAATATTCTCCCATGAGCCACCCAAGAATCAGGTTGGTTGGGACACGGTCCCATCAGTGAGAATAAAGGCGAGGTTGACAACAACACATAAAGAAGTTGCATACTTACCATAATGTTCCATGTGTGTTGTCCGTCTCAACTTTTATTCTCACAACCCACCCTCCATACCACCTGCCTATACTCCTAGGAGACCAAGTAGTTATTGGGTTTGACGGATCTCCATAGCCTCAGAATTGCTTCTTTTGGCCCAGTTATGTACTTTAGGTATTGATCCATGTAAGAGAAATTTTGTTGAATCGTATGATTTCATGGTGGGCAAACAAAATCTGAGGAAATTGGGGAACTGCATTATGGGTAGGGAAGGATGCTGAAGAGCTTTACTGAAGACCTTGAGCTTTTGGAAAGGCCTAGATGGATCTGACGCATTGGATCTGATCCATCAGTGAGAATAAAGGCCGAGGTGGACAGCACACATGGAACATTATGGTAAGTACATAACTTCTTTTTAAGTAAATATAAATAAAACACTGTTGTTCTTTTTATTGTGTGGGAAATATTTTGCCCGTTCTTCAGTTTGCGTTTAAAAGTTAGTATCCCACAATTTCATTAGAGTGGGTGGTGTTACATAATTATGTATGCAAATGTTATGTTAATCAGTGTACAAATTTTTGGCCAGTTTTATCTATTTTTCATGGGCCTTTGCCCAGATTTTTTATGATTCCAGAGTTATGGTAGGAACCCATTTTCACCAGAGGCCTGGGGAGAAAAGCTCCATGCCGACAAAAGTCAATAATAATAATACATAAATTTATTGTGTAACTAGCTTCTTATAGATTAAATGCAGAGTACAAAGGCATCTTAATTATTGATAAACGTAACATTAGTATAAACTATAACTCGGTTATACACTGAATGATATACAATAAAAAGACACAATGACATAGTTGGCAATGAACACAGAGCAAAAAAGGTGGCATATTGCTAGGAATTTGAATGAAAGTACTACTTGTGGAATCAAATCATGGCTAATTTGATGTGTTGTTTTTATAATGGAAGAAGGGTTAGTGTTATAAATACTGTAAAGTTATCCTGGACTGTGCCATGAACAGAGCCATGTGTTTGAGAAATGATTTTCGATTAATTTTTTTAAAGTGAAAAATATTTGTTGTGGATCTAATAGTGTCTGGAATCGCCAGCTATTGCTTCTATGCTTCACAATGGAAAACTACCAGTTCTCATTTTTTTTCCTTCCTCCAGTCATGAAAATAACATTTCCAAGCAGCCTTCACCTCTTCAGCAGCCTAATAATTTGCATCAGCCACAGATGGGTGACCCGACTGTGGTCATTTCTGGTTCCTCAGATTGTTCATCTTGTTCCTTGACTCCCACTGTTGTAGTCCCTACAGCCGCCATGGACCCAGGGGTTAAACAAGTCTTTTGCTGCTGTTGCAGTGCCCTTGGAGGACAAGAGAGAACCACTTCTGTCTTGGAAGAAGGAGCAAGGAGATAACTCTCTGCCTAGCCAGACTGGGATGCCTGTCACTGGGCAGGTTTTGCCTGTCGAAGGTGGCTCGGCAACATTAGAAACTCCTGTCAAAAAGAAGCAAAAAGTTAGGCATTTATCTTCACTGTTCTGTTACTTTGGAGTGATTAGCCTGGGGCTTATTTCAGACTCTTGATCTTACCAGTTTGGGGGTTACTGGTGAGAGAAAAAGGGATCCTTCACTGTATGAGTATGGTTAAGATATTGAACAGGAAAGTGTTTGTGAGGAGACAGCTTCTGTTGTTTTGTCCTCAGGTGTATGATTATGAACAAGAGGACCTCTTCTAGTACTTTCTTGGAATTATTTTTTTTTGGAAGCCAAAATGAATCAATTGTTTCCATTGAGAACATAACGATCTGCCTGTGACATTAAAGAAATACTGTGATTTATTACAGCTGGAATTTACTGAATATACTCCAATTCCTCCAATTCTTCAGCATTGCAGGATTTGTTTATTACTGCCTGTAACTTTCCTGATAGCCAGCCTGATGGTACCTAAGAAAGCAGATGAATTGTATAAAGATCTGAAGTAGTTAACTTCATTATTATCTGCAACCTGTAGGTATACTGATTCATATCTGATCCGAGCCGGCATCTTTTTCTCTAGCATTTGCTCCAAGCTCCTCCCCTTACCCATAATGTCCTATCATCTCTTATCTTCCCTCAGATCTCGTTTGCCGCGCCAGTAGTGTGCATCGTGGTCTCCTTTGCTCTGAGCTTAGGGATAGTAAGTGGTATTGTTACTTGTATCTAGTGTGTGTTTGAGTGAATTTTTTCCCTTCCTTCCCTTGTCTAGTGTATCGCTTGTTCGTCGGTGTAAAAAAAAAAAAAAAGGAAATGTTTGAAAACTTAGAGAGTAGTTGTTAGGCCTGCCCTTCCCCTACCTGTGTTTGTGTGTGGTTTTCTGGTAGGTAATGTTTTTACTTTTGGGTACAGGTCTATGGCTGATCAGCCGAAGCCTGTTTTCAAAAAATGTACAGAGTGTGGCCATAAGCTTTCCCCGGCTGATGGCCACACTCTGTGTGTGATTTGCTTGGGAGTGGCACATTTGTCCACTGAATGTGCTATCTGTTCCAGTTTTAACCCTAGGGCCCTTAGGGATCAGAAGGCAAAGTTAGTAGCCAAAGGCCTTCTCACTGCTGCCATGCTGGAATCTGCCTCGGTCTCTAGTGTTCTACCTCCCACCCAGACTGGGACTCAACCTTCCTCTTCTTCTGGTGATAGGTCTACTAAGGACAAGTCTACAGTCAGCATGGCTGATAAGGAAAAAGAAAATGAAAAAGATAAAGAAAGGCACATAGAGGATAGGGAGAAGAGAAAGGACAGACATTGCAAGAGATCCCCAGACAGGAAGCTCTTTCTTAGTCCCCCTTCTAAGACCATGAGGCCTGTTTCTCTATGGCTCCAGTCTCCTCGTTTCTCACTGGAGCCATTGGAACATTCGGACCCGAGGCCTTCCTCCCCATTGCACAGACCAGCCAGATCCGAGTCGGTGGCCTCTTCGAGGTCGACTCGGTGCTTATCGGACATGGACAGGATGATGCGGAGATACATTCAGACCCAAATTCAGATGAGACTCTTGCCAGGACCCTCTCCCTCTGGAGGGGGGATCTCAATGCCTTTTTTCTGCCCCATCTCTTTTTCCACGATCCGTGCTTTGACTTCTGGGCTCTTGGATCCGAGGTTTTTCGGAGCTGATAGCTCGGTGCCGACGGTTTCTCCAACCTCGACTCCAGCTGTTACCTTGAGTTCCTCAGCTCCAAGCAACTCTCGGAGCCGCGGACAGGGAGTCGGACCAGGTGGAATGGATTCTTTGGCTCCGACCTTTTCGGATCCGATCCATTCTTTCAGACTTTAAGCTACCCTGGCTTCAGCTCTGGTCCCCGCTTCAGATCCAGGAAGGGTCTCTTCCTTACTGGGTGCTAAGGAGGTCCGCTCTCCCTCGGCTTTCGAAGTGGTGGAGAGGGTTCTTTCCCAGGGATTGGGACCCAGGCCCCCCTGGATTTGGCGACGACTCCCTTCATCCTGTCTCAGGACAGCCCGTGCCAGAGGATCCCCAGGTTAATTTCCCTGAGGAAACCCCTGCGGCTCATGAACCCCTTTCTGAGAGTCCCACTGAAGAGGGTCACCGTAAGCGCAAGTGCAAAAGGAGGCACTTGGACTCCCCCGAGTCCCTCACTACGGACACTGACTTAGATGAAGGAGAAGGTTCTCCCAGATCATTTCCCGAAGACGTCTCCTTTGGAGAAATTATGGAAATCCTCCACCAGAGGGGAGGTTGGTCAGCCCCAAAACCTGCTGGGGATGAGTCAGTGTTCCTGGAGGCCTTTGGCATGGGCCCATCTACTTCCTCGGTGTCCACGCCAGCAGACCCCTTGGTGGACCTCATCACCACGAGGGCATGGAAGGAGCCTGAAACCGTACAGCCCATCCCCGAACGCCCTGACAAGATTTTATCTCCCTTTTCCAATAGACAACCTTGGTCGAAAGGAGCCCCAGTTGATGCTATGTTGGTGGTAGTGAGCCCCAGTTGATGCTATGTTGGTGGCAGTGGCCACAAAGAAGGAACTAGCACAGGAGAGTTCCTCAGTTCACCCTCCAGACAAGGAGTCCAGGTCAGTGGATAAGTTTGGGAAGCTTGTCTATTCCTCAGCAAACTTTTCTATCCATGCGCTGAATTATTTGGCGCATGTGATCCGGCTTCAGCGAGACCTTGCTTAGGAATTCGCTGAGTCGCCCACAGAGTCTTTATCGCCGCAGGACAGACAGTTGTTCTTGGCGAAAATGTCTACTCTGAAGTCAGTCTCAAACACGTCGATACGACTCCTTTCACATGGTACGGAAGGAGCAGCTAGGGCGGCTGGGACAGGCATAGCCATGAGGCGTCATGCCTGGCTCAGGTTGAATCAGTTCGCGGACCCTTTCAAGGCGTCGTTTATCAATGCTCCCTACGACAGTTCTTCCCTTTTTGGGAAGACAGTACGTGACACACTTGTCCAGAGCAAAAAGGATGGGAAGACTTTGTCTGCCATCGGGATCCGCTTCTCTAACTCTCAGCAGTCCTTCTCTAGGAATCAAAGAGGGCAGAAGAAGATGTGGTTCAGAAGATCTCAGTTTTCTCGGGATTCTCAGGACAACTATTTCTCCAGTGGCAGAGGGGGACAGGATCAACGCTGACCCAGAGGTCAAAGGGGTCCTAGGAATTTTGGGTCTGGGGAACCCTTTTCTGATAGACCCGGTCAGCAGCCCTGAGGGATTGCCCGACTGTCTTACTCTGGGGGCAGTCGGGGGAAGATTGTCCTTACACCCAGCAGCATGGGAGTCCATTATGACAGATCGCTGGGTTTTACAGATAATATCCAGAGGTTACTCTGTCCCATTTGTTGCCCCTCCAAATATTCCAAAATACCTCCCGGATGTTCCACCCGCTCACTGGGAGGCCGCAGCATTAGAGGTTTCAAAGCTGCTTTTCAAACGAGCCATCAAACCGGTCCTCCCCCGATCAGTCCGGATCAGGTGTCTACTCAAGGTTCTTTTTGGTGCCAAAAAAGACTGGGTACCTCAGGCCCATTCTAGACTTGTCAACATTAAACATGCCTGTAGCCAAACAGAAATTCCGGATGGTCACCCTACAGTCCATTCTACCTTATCTCCGAGAGTGCGACTGGATGTGCTCGTTAGACCTCCAGGATGCTTACTACCACATCAAAATACACGGAAGCTCCGGGAGGTTTCTGCGCTTCCGGCTGGGAGCCAGTCATTTTCAGTTCAGAGCCCTACCCTTTGGCCTCACCACAGCCCTCAGGGTGTTCACCAAGGTAATGGCAGTTGTAGCGGCTCACCTGAGGCGTCAGGGTATTCAGGTGTTTCCATACCTGGACGACTGGCTCTTCGCTGCGCCCAACAAGCATCACCTGTGTCTGGCCCGAGATTATTTCATTCTGTTGGCAGATCTGGGAATTACAGTCAATGTTCAGAAATCCCAATTGCAACCAGTACAAGTTCTAGACTTCATTGGGGCATGGCTTGACACTTTACAGATGAAGGTATTCTTAAACTCCAGACAGGATCCTACACCTCAGGTGCCACATAGCTCATATAGCGAACTCCAAGTCTTCAAAGGTGAGCGAGGTTCTCCGGGCTCTGGGCTCCATGGCTGCCACCATATCAATTCTCCCTTGTGCGCGCCTTCACATGCGGGTTCTTCAGTGGACTCTGGCTGTTCAATGGTCTTGGCTAGACCTGCCCACGGAATTTCTGATCAAGATCAGTCACGTCTGCAGGACGTCTCTTCTTTGCTGGTTAAGTTCACTGGAGATATCAGAAGGACGCCCCTTCGTGTCATCTCCAGTCCAAGCCACAGTGACCACGGACGCCTCCCAACTCGGGTTGGGGGAACACTGTTTGGGAAGGACAGTCCAAGGCAAGTGGTCCCAGTCAGAGACCAAGTTGCACATAAATGTTCTAGAGATGAGGGCAGTGCTTTTAGCATTGGAAGCCTTTCACACTGTCCTCCCTCTCGGATTGATAGCAATTCAGTCAGACATGTCGGTTGTCTGGTATATCAACAAGCAGGGGGGAACCAGATCCTATCCCCTATGTCGCGAGGCCATGAGAGTGTGGGAATGGGCGATCTCCACCGGTCAGTTTCTGATAGCCATGCACATACTGGCGTGCTCCAACAGTTTAGCAGACAGATTGAGTCGAACCATTCTGATGCCGTACTAGTGGTCTCTGAAACAGTCAGTAGCAGAGGAGATCTTCTTTGAATGGAGTCAGTCTTGCTGCGATCTCTTCTCATCTCCTTCCAACGCGAAGTGCAGCGGTTCTTCGCTTTGATTCCCTCACCAGAGGAAGTCCCCAGAGACACTCTAGTCCATGCTTGACCCCCCGGTCTTTTGTATGCTTATTCACCATGGTCACTCATTCCGAAGTTTCTTCAGAAAGTTTGCCGACTGCGGTGCAAAGTGATCATCATTGTCCCGTTCTGGCCTCATCAGGTTTGGTTCCCATTCCTTTGGTCTCATCTCTTAGCTCCCCCATGGGTTCTGGATCCCTGCCCGGATAAATCTCCCATCCATCAGGTGCCCGTCCACCCGATCTGGGCAGCCTCAAGCTGACAGCCTGGTTGCTCCAGTTCCGTTAATTGCCAGGACTCTTGGTCTTTCATCCCCGGTAAAATCAATTCTGGTGGCTTCTCTTAAAGACTCAACTAGGAAACTTTATTGCAGTAAATGGAAGCGATTTTCCATTTGGGCCTCGCAGAGAAAACTAGATCCCTTTACAGTCCGTGTTCCATCGGTATTGGATTTCATGTATGGCATCTTTCAGCAAGGAGCTAATTTCTCCACAGTGAATGTACAATTGGCAGCCATTTCCAGTTTTCACATTGGTGAAGACAACATTGCCTTAGCCTCCTCTAGGATGTGTAAGGCTTTTCTTAAAGGTACTTTTCTGTTACGTCCACCTGTCAAGGATTCAGTGCCTCCTTGGGACCTTACTTTTGTTTTACAGGCATTGGTGGCTCCTCCTTTTGAACCTGCAGCTTCAGTGGACTTGAAATTTTTGTCCTGGAAGACCGCTTTCCTAGTCGCCATTACATCTGCTAGGAGGGTTTCTGAGCTTCAAGCTCTGTCTGCCATGCCTCCGTATTTGGTCTTCTACAAGGATAGGGTTTCTCTCCTTACTTAATCCTTCCTTCTTACCCAAAGTAGCATCTGAAGCAAACATAAACCAGTCCATTAATCTGCCTGTTTTCTTTCCTAACTTCCAAAATAAAGATGAATACAAACTCCATTTGTTAGATGTTCATAGACAGCTTCATTTTTATCTTCATAGAACGAAGTCTTTCCACAAGACTGACCAATTGTTTGTTTCCTTTTCCAAAGCATTTATGGGAAAAGCTATTTCTAAAGTTACTTTGGCCAGATGGATCACTCTTTGTATTTCACATGCCTACAAAACAAAAGGCTTATCACCTCCTGGTACTGTTAAGGCTCTCACTCTACCTGGTCCATGGCGACGACTTCTGCTTTTTGGTCTAGGGTGCCTTTGGATGATATTTGTGCAACAGCGACCTGGGCCAATTCACATACCTTCATTTCCCATTACAAATTAGATCTGATTTCAAGGAGTAGAGCATCCTTTGGCTCTGTGGTGCTCAGGAATATCCTTCCATAAGGGCCTGTCAGGATTGGAGTAGCTGGGGACTCTGTCCCACAGGTTGCAGATAAAATGAAGTTAACTACTTCAGATAAAGAAGTTATGTACTCACCATAATGTTCCATCTGAGTAGTTATACTTCATTTTCTGCAACTTTCCCTCCCTCCGTCCCCCAGACCTTGTCCTGTCTTTCAGGTTTGGTTAATTGGGCTGAGTTACTTATGTTTTTAGTTGCAGCAAACTCGATCTGAGGGAAGATAGGAGATGGTAGGGCATTATGGGTAAGGTGAGGAGCTCGGAGCTTGGAGCAGATGTAAGAGAAAAAGTTGCCGGCTCGGATCCGTATACCCACAGGTTGCAGAAAAATGAAGTACAACTACTCAGTTGGAATGTTATGGTGCGTACATAACTTCTTTTTCTTGTATGTTTTTCTTTTCTTCAACTTCAGGTCAGATCCAGCAATGATTTCCTTGGAAAATCTAGCTGCTGCAAAACTTCTGGTAAATGCTAATCCCTTCCCATCTGTCAAGGATGGAAAAGCCTTTGAATTATTTGGGAGAAGTGTTTTCTTCTGCATTACTTCTGGCCTTGACGGTCAATAATTCTAAAAATGTGTTAAAATTTAAGCTTGCTACTTTTGAGAATATGAGGAATGTTATAGCTTCTTTTCCCTCATCTGAGGAAAATTGTCTTTGTTTAATTATATTGCTCCTGTGTCTCAGGTGAGTAAACATTCTTTTAAGTCTGCTTATGATTCAGATGATGCCACTTGAAAAGTTGCTGCTATTAGAACGGTTTGCTAGGTTGCTTACACAATTTTCCTGAAAGTGTAAAAGATGAAATTTTGAATTTTCCCTTAGAGAGGATTATATTTGAATAATTTGTTGCAGAGATCCTTAAAAGTGTGACAAGAGAGGAGAATGGATTCAAGGAGTGTTTCATATTTTTCAGCCTTCCCTTTCCAAGGGCTTTACAGCCATCTCTGCAACATTTTGAAAAAAGCAAAAATAAGCTAACAGCAAGCTGCTGACAAGCACAGTTTTAAAAAGCAGTGGCAAAGGGGTTCCAAAAAGAAAGAAAGAGCCCCCTCCCAGAGTTGACTATCAACAGTTTACATACCTTCCCACCCTGGCAAACTTCAAAGTATTCCCTGGAATCTCTCCCGCCATCTCTCTTTGGAAAGAAATTCACTATCAAAATCCATTTGTCTGAGGCTTTCATCAGCAATACATTTGGCAGTGGGAATCTCTCCTTCCTTTTGAGGAGATTCTTCCTCATCCACCAGATCAAACCTTTCTTCCCTCTTGTCATTCAGCATCTGATAAAACACACAGGGGCTGATAGAATCTGTCCCTTTTTCTGAGAAAGAAGGTTTTTATTAAAAAATGTTTCTGGTATGTCTTGGTGACCAATTCCAATTTTTTCCTTTCTAAATCATTTTCTGAAATTTTGAAAGTTCAAAATGTTATCCCTTCACAACCTGTTACCCGTCATTCCTCATTTAAGTTTTTTAGTGATCCTATATTTGAGATGTTTATCACATTCCTGTTATACCAGATTTCAAAATTCTGTGTCTAGATCACACATTCAGTTCTCTGCATTATCCTTTGAGTTGTCCACTGTACCAAGGGTATTCACAAAGTGTCTAGCTCCAGTGATGGCCTACTGCAGACTGCAAGGTATTCAGATTATCCTATTCAACCAGTCTGTCAGAGCCAGCATTTGGATCCTCCAGCATACACTTGAATCTGATGCAGCTGATTCAGTGTTTGTCCTCCTTTCCCATAACACACTGCTCCCCCTGACTAATTCAGATTTGAATTGCCACCTTTCAAAGTTGTAGCAAGATCTTGGCAGATAAGTACTTTCTCCTCTTTCTTTGTATTTTCAGATTATAGGTAGCTCTTTGGTGACCCTTTGGACTATTTAGTGACACAATTTAACTTGTCTTACATATTTTTTATATTTTTTCAAAGTGGGTTTTATATTAGGATTTAGAATCCATTTGTATTGGCCTTCTCTTTCTTTCTGCCTTCCCTACAGTATATCTGTTCGAATAGGGGGTGTCTAGTTTGTAGAGATATGTTAAAACGTCTGCATGTTAAGTTGTCTATCTCGCCTTCATTCTTGCTGGATGGGTTCGGAGCCGACCTCGGCTCCGACTCGGCCACTCTAAAGCTCGAGAGTTGGTTCCACCGGCTCGAGGCTCCCCTTATATCCCACAATGCTAGGCGAGAGTTACCTCAGATCTCGTTTGCCGCTAAGCTATCGAGGTTGGTTTTCTACCGGTTCTTGGTAAGTGACTTTTTCTTGTGTAATTTAGTCTATCAAAACCCCTTTAATTTTAATATTTTTACTTATTTCCTTAGTTTAGAGAAATTTTTATCCCTTCTAAAAATTCCGCTTTTTTCCCTCAAGAACTTTAGGTTCTTCCCTTGGGCCTACAGGCCTTTTCTCTTCCCTAGTGGAGTGTGTGTATTATTTTAAAAATCCTAGTTAGTGGTTTTTATTATAATTTAAATTTGACAGGGTGTAATTAGTGTGTTTGTGTGTGTGTTTGTTTACACCTGTTTAAAAATGTCTAAGGAAGCAAAGGTCTCCGGATTCAAGAAGTGTGATGCGTGCTGTCAGAAAATGTCTCTGACAGACGCTCACACTTCTTGTGTCTACTGTCTGGGGCCTTTGCACCTGCAGGACTCCTGTGCTGTGTGCCATGGCTTCAGCCCCAGGGTCCTGCAGGAAAGAAAAAATAAATTGATATTAAGAGGCTTACTCAAGCCAGAGGATTCCCTATCTGTTTCAACTGGGAAGCCCTCTAAGGCATCTAGGTCTTCGGCTCCGACAACTGAGCCGAGACCTAAGGTTTCTCAACCTCTGCCTTCATCGGCTCCGGCTGGAGCCGATAAGTCTCAGTCCACAGTTTCTGTGGCTCCTCGCCCGGCCGGAGCCGAGGTAGTAAGTTCCGTGTCGGCTCCGACCAGACCTTCGGAGCCGACAACTAGGAAGAGGTCCAGGTCACCATCTCTTGGCTCCGTTCATTCGGCTCCAGGATCTCCCCTGCTGTCTGAACGGAGCCAAAGATCTCACTCCTCTAGGTCATCGAGGCTGTCGGATCATGACCTTCAGAGGGTAGTGAGTCGACTTCTTAAGTCCGAGGCACTGGCCCAGATGCTTCAGAGCCCGACTCATCAGTCGATGCCTGCCCCGGTCCATCAACATATTCCTCCTTCGACTCTCTTGAGCTCGGAGCCGGGTCGCGTCGGAACCGAGACTGTGATAGCGTCGGAGCCGATACAATTGTCTTCGGCTCCGTCGTCGGCTCCATTTTCTTCCTTGGAAGAATCTCGGCGCCGGACTTCCCTCGTCGGCTCCGAGGGGGTGAGTGGCATCGGACCCTTGTCCGACCCCCCTCTCCCTCTCGGTGCTTCGGCGCTGGTGAGTTCGGCTCCGACATCGCCTCGAGCCATCACTGTCGGTGCCGAGGGGGTTCTTAGCTTCGAGCGGGGACCTTTGGCTCTGCCTGACAGGGGTGCATTCGAAGTCATGCGGAGTGTGTTAGAGCCTGGCTCTACTCCACAGTCGGCTCCGTCCGCCCCTCCCTCTACAGTGCCTCAGGTTAAGTCGACTCACTCCCTCATGCCGGACCGCAGAGAGCCAGCTCCTCAGGAACCCCTGTGGGATTTCATCCTCTTCCGAGGCCTCTCCTGATTTGGCAGAAGAGGAAGTGTAAGAGGAAACACATTGACTCACCTGAGTCCATCACGTCAGACACAGATTTGGATGATTCTGAGGGTTCCCCCCGTTCCCCTTCTGAAGATGTCTCATTTGCAGACATTCTGGAGATCCTGAAACAGAGGGGAAATTGGCCAGCCCTCAACCCTTCGGAGGACGAATCTGTGTATCTTGAGGTGTTTGGCTCTCGTTCTTCCACCTCCTGGGTGTCTCCCCTTGACCACCTCATGCAGGTGGTTGCTAAGAAGGCATGGACGGCTCCTGATTCAGTGGACCCCACTCCCAGGAGACCCTCCAAGTTCATAACGGCACCAGCAGACAAACAGTTCTTAACAAAAGGAGTTTCTGTGGATGCTATGGTGGTAGCTGCTGCCACTAAGAAGGAGCTAGCTGATCCTTCAGTACCTGTCCATCCACCTAACAAGGAATCTAGGTCCATGGACAGGTGCGGGAAGCGGATGTTCTCGTCAGCGACATTTACCATGCGTTCGCTGAACTACCTGTGCCATTTTACTCGTCTTCAAAGGGACTTGATCAAGGAAGCGAGTGAAATGTTAAGGACCCTACAGCTGCGGGTTTCCAAGATAAGATGAACACGCAGCTGGCTACCCTTAACTCCATAACCAACTCCTCCATGCGCCTTCTTTCTTACGCGGCTGATGGAGCGAGCAGAGCCGCAGGGACAGGTGTGGCTTACGTAGGCATGCCTGGATGCGGCTATGCAATTTTGCGGACCCCTTCAAGACGTCTTTCACTAACTCCCCGTTTGATGGATCATCCCTCTTTGGTCCTCAAGTGAAAGAAACCTTGACTAGGTGCGAAACTGATGGCAAGACCCTTTCTGCCGTCGGAGTCTGTTTTTCTACTCCTTCTAGGCCTTACCCCAAAGGCCAGAAAGGTGGAAAGATGTGGTTCCGTAAACAATCTCAAGGGACTTCGCCTGACGCACAGAGTAGTTTCCCTGCCAGAGGCAGAGGCGGGAATAACAATGGTAGACGTCGCCCTAGGGGCAGGGGGGGTCCGCAGAACCAGGGCAATCGGGAAGCCTTCCCTGACAAGCCCTTTCAGCATCCCTGAGGTGTTGCCCGACTGCCCATCTTCGGAGGCAGTCGGGGGAAGATTGTCACTGTACCCAGAAGCCTGGCTATCCCTGACTCAAGACAAATGGGTACAGTCCATCATTTCGAAGGCTATTCTATCCCCTTTCTTCGCATTCCAAATCAGTCAAAAATCCCTTCCAGATGTTCCACCGCTCAAAGGGATCTAGCGGTTTTGGAGATTTCAAAACTGCTTACAAAAGAGCAATTCAGCCAGTTCCAGCAGACCAGCAAGGATCCGGAATCTACTCAAGGTTCTTTTTAGTTCCAAAGAAAACAGGGGACTGGAGACCAATTTTGGATCTCAGTGTCTTGAACAGATCAGTCAAGAAAACAAGATTTCGGATGGTCACGCTGCAATCCATCCTTCCCCTTTTGGGCAAAGGAAACTGGATGTGCTCTATAGACCTTCAGGATGCGTACTATCACATAAAATGAACAGACGCTCCAGAAGATTCCTCCGCTTCAGGCTGGGAACCAGTCATTTTCAGTTCAGGGCCCTGCCCTTTGGTCTCACCACTGCCCCCCGGGTGTTTACCAAATGCATGGCAGTGGTAGCTTCTCACCTGAGACGACAAGGATTCCAGGTGTTTCCATATTTGGACGACTGGCTCCTCACAGCTCCCACCAAGCATCTCCTTCTGATGGCCAGGGATTACACTTTTCGCGTTTGTCAAAAGCTGGGTATTTCAATAAATTGCGAAAAGTCTGTTTTGTCGCCTTGTCGTACTATTACTTACATAGGCGCAAATCTAGATACAGTAAACATGTCTGCGAGACTAACACATCAGAGAATAACAGACATTCACAAACTGGTATCACTCCTTTTCAACAACAACAGAATCAAAGCCAGGTTAGTTCTGAAAGTGTTGGGAATTATGGCAGCGGCCATACCTCTGCTTCCATTAGCCAGATTCCACATGCGGATCCTTCAATGGATGCTCTTTACTCAATGGTCATACCAGCAACTTCCAATGTCTCACACCATTATGATCACGCAAGCGTGCAAAAATCATCTCATGTGGTGGATGTCTTCCCCTCAGCTCTTGTTGGGAAGACCCTTTGTTCCACCTCCTCCGGTTGCTACTCTGACAATGGATGCCTCCCTGATCGGGTGGGGGGGGCATTATCAGGGCAGGACGGTCCAGGGCATATGGCAACCAAACGAATGCCACTTGCACATAAATGTTCTGGAGATGAGAGCAGTGCTTTTAGCGTTGCAAGCCCTTCAAGACTCTCTTCCCTTGGGAACGATTGCAATCCAGACAGACAATATGTCTGTAGTGTGGTACATCAACAAACAAGGCAGAACCAGGTCATACCCCCTGTGTCGAGAAGCACTCAGACTGTGGCAATGGGCGATTTCTTCTCAGCGGTTTCTGATAGCAACGCACATCCCCGGAAAGTCCAATCAAATTGCGGACAAGTTGAGCAGAGCTATACTTATGCCTCACGAGTGGTCTCTGAAAGACTCTGTAGTGAGAGAAATTTTTCTCAAGTGGGGTCAGCCTTGCTGCGATCTTTTTGCTACTCCCCAAAACAGCAAGTGCAGAGAATATTTCACTCTATTCGCTTTACCAGGCCAACCCAGGAGAGACGCTCCAGTCCAAGTTTGGCCCCGGGACTTCTGTATGCATTTCCTCCTTCCCACTAATCTCTCAAGTGATACAGAAAGCTATCGCTCAGAAGGCCTCATTGATCCTCATTGCTCCTTACTGGCCTCGACAAGTGTGGTTCCCCTTTCTACATCGCTTTCTTTTGAGCGACCGTGGAATCTGGACCTAGTTCCAGATCTTTTGATCCATCAGTCGGGTCAGTTTCATCGCTCCCTCCCTCTCTGAACCTCACTGCTTGGTTCCTCCAGTTCCAACCTTAGCCAGGCTTCCTCAATTATCTCACTCTGTTAGAGATATTTTGATAGCTTCCCATAAATCTTCCACTCGGAAGATTTATTTGAGTAAGTGGAAACGCTTCACATATTGGGCTCAAGGAAAGGACATAGATCCTTTCACTGCTTCCATCCAATTAGTCCTTGATTTTCTAGCTGAACTCTTCCATGCAGGTTCATCTCCCTCTACACTTAAAGTTCAATTGGCAGCTATTTCTAACTTTCATGTGGTTATTTCTGAATCTGCCTTAATGTCCCACAAGCTTTGCAAAGCCTTTTTGAAAGGAGTTTTTCTTCTCAGACCTCCTATAAGAAATCCTCCTTCTCCTTGGGACCTAAATTTAGTTCTTGCTTCTTTGATTCTCCCCCCTTTCGAACCTGCAGTCTCCTGTTCTTTAAAATTATTATCATGGAAGACTCTTTTTCTGGTAGCTATTACATCAGCTAGAAGAGTTTCAGAGCTTCAAGCACTCAGCTGTCGTCCTCCTTATCTTTTGTTTCATAAGGACAGAGTATCTTACGAACTAACCCGTCCTTTTTGCCTAAGGTGGTCTCGACGTCAAATCTAAATCAAAGCATTGATCTACCTGTCTTTTTTCCAGAATACTCAAATAGGTCTGAACAAAAATTACACTGCCTGGATGTTCACCGTCAATTGAGGTACTACTTGGATAGAACAAAACAGTTCAGAAAATCTGATCAGCTGTTTGTCTCCTATGCGGAAAGCAGAAAGGGACTTTAAGTTTCAAAGGTATCATTATCCAGATGGCTAACATCTTTGATTTCCCTTGTATATGAAATTAGACATCAAAAGCTGCCTGATAAACCTAAGGCCCATTCCACCAGAGCTTTGGCTACTTCTTTAGCCTTCCAAGACAGACTGCCTATTGACACCATTTGTGCAGCGGCTACTTGGGCTACTCCTCACACTTTCATTTCTCATTATAAGTTGGATTTAGCTTCTAGGCATAGAGCTAACTCTGGTTCCACTGTTCTCAGGAGTCTGTTCCGTTAGGCCACCCGGGACAAGGTGCTAGGGACGCGGTCCCATCCAGCAAGAATGAAGGCGAGATAGACAACTTAACATATAGAAGTTATGTTCTTACCATAACGCTCCATGTTAGTTGTCTTCTTCTCTTCTTCTTGCCCCACCCTCCTTCCCCTGGCCTGGACAGACCTAGAGGAGTTGTGATTGTGACCTCTCTTTCTACCACCTCTTTCTTAGACATATGCTATTATGCATATTTCCTGGTTCAGGATGTAGGTCACCCTTCTTTCTTCCTGTTGTTAGAGGTGGACTCTGTTTACAGTTATACTGTTACTATTATAAGCTGGGGTTAGCTTACAAACGAGATCTGAGGTAACTCTCGCCTAGCATTGTGGGATATAAGGGGAGCCTCGAGCCGGTGGAACCAACTCTCGAGCTTTAGAGTGGCCGAGTCGGAGCCGAGGTCGGCTCCGAACCCATCCAGCAAGAAGAAGGCGAGAAGAAGACAACTAACATGGAACGTTATGGTAAGAACATAACTTCTATTTTTGGCTGTTAGTGCTTAAAGCATTGTTAGTATCTTAGAACTTGTCTTCTATCTACCTCACTCTCTAGTAGCTATTTCTAGCTGAATATATACCTTTTAGTATTTTTATTAGGAGTAGTGTTTCTGTCGGCACCTGTAATTCGCTGATTTTTTTGTCTTACAGAGATATCCACTATTTTTAAGAAGTGATCCAAATGTTGGCAAAAAACTCTCTCAAGATCTTCATAATCTCTGTGTTATCTGTTTCCGGGTTTCTCACCTTAGTGCTTCCTGTGACATTTGGTCCCAGGGCACTTGCTGATTGAAGGAATAAGCTCATTGTTAAAGGGCTGCTTCCTCTGCATTCAGTAGTAACTTAAAATCAAGAAGTTGGGTGATAATCCCTCTAAAACTAAGCACTCATCTGAAGAAGCATCCTATTGTGTCTTTGGCTGTATTTTCAGCTCCCAAGGTTCTGAGAATCAAGGACCATGCTACAGGGACCCCTCCTTACACTTCTCTGGATCAGGAAATAGGCAAGTCAGGGATTGTTATCAGAACCTCTAAGAAACAAGACCAGCTTTGAGACCACCCTCAGATCTCTCTGTGTGTGATCCTTCAGGTCCTAAAGAAGTACCTCAGAAGTTTACATAGCTTGCCTTTCGGAAAAGTTCCTGAAGACTTGGATTTTGAATGTGGGTCATTGTGACTTTTCATCAGTTCCAAAGCTAGTTGGACCCATTAACTTTACCTCTGTCCAGGTACCTTCACAGGTCTGTCCTTCAGTTCTGGCTGTTTCAGATTCACATTTTCACCTGGATCCTGTAACCCAAGAATCTTTGGTACACACATCAGCTTTGGGAATCTTGGATATCACTCAACCAGTTCTGACCTTGTCGGATCTGGTGCTCGAGAGTCTGTACTGGGTTCTGTTTGGCACCTCATTGGGTTCCCTCTGAGACATTTGCCTTTTAAGCTTTGGTCTGATCACCTCCTTGGTGCCAATCACTCGGATGGCTTCTAGCCACTCTATTGACAGTGTCGAGCATTACCAACCTCTCCATGCTCCCATTGCATAATGTCGCAGTAGACGGAGAAGCAAGAGTAGCCCGGGAGGTAATTGCCAAGCGGCATCACACTCAACTGTTATTGGATGATTTTGCGGATAACTTTAAAGCATCCTTCACAATTGCCCTCTTTGAAGGAACCACCAGATTTGGTTCTACAGTGAAAGAAAGGACACAGAAGAGTGAGCAGTAAGGCAAAACTCTGCAGCAGGAATGAAATTTGAGACCTCTTAGCTCCCATTCAGCAGGAACTAAAAGGGGCCTTGTTCACCCTGATTTTGAAAGTCCAGGCGTCACTTTGACTCTGCTTCTGACAGTTGGCTGAGGCATAAGATGCCACTTCAGCAGATGCAGGCCCAGCAGCTGGGGTGGTTTGCAGAACCAGGGTTTATGTGGTCTGTTTTCTGACAGATGTCCCCCCCCTCCAAGTCCCTGAAGGTTTGCCCACCTACTCCACTCTGGAGGCTGTCAAGGGGATGTATAGCCCTCTACTTGAACTTGTGGTTCACCACCACAAGTGGGTAAATGGAATCATATCCAGAGATTACACATTCCATTTTTGGAAGTCTCCTCCTCCTCCATTCCCAGATTTCCCACCCAGTTCGGCAAACGCTGCTGTGTGACTGGAGTGATAAAATTTGAGGAGTCCAGGATTTCTTTGTTTCCTAATGAGAGCCAGTCATTATCACTTCAGAGCCCTACCTTTCAGTCTAACCTTGGGCCCCTGTGTGTTTTCAAAATGCATGGCTGAAGTAGCTGCTCATCTCCATCTCCTGGGATTCAAGATTTTTCCTTATCCGGATATCTGGCTCTTGGGTGCCTCTTCCAAGGAGTTTCTTCTGTAAACAAGAAATTATCTGCTCCAACTTTGTGCTTCCCTCAATTTGTGTCAGTCCAGAGAAATCCAACTTGATTCCCTCTTAGCATTTAGTCTTTCTGGGATGCCATTTAGAAATTAATTTAATCCTGATTTCTGTTCCATAAGACAGAGTTTTATCCTGGAGGACTACAGTACAGAATTTTCTGGAGTTTGATGTTAATGGTTTAGTTCACGTGTTATAACATGGGGATTCTATAATGGCCACTCCAGTCACAATGGTCACAGAAACACAATTCCCTTTCTCAACCCATTATGTTAACTCAGTCATGCAGGATTCATCTGCGGTGCTGGCTTCATTCTCCTCTGGTCTCAGCAGGCAGACACTTTCATGTTCCCTCCCCAGTAGCAGCTGTGACCATGGATATAATTTCCCTCCGGTAGTGGTGAGGCATTGTGAAGTGAGAATGGTCCAAGATTTTTGATCAGAATCAGAGGCTTGATTTCACATAAATGTCCTGGAAATAAGAGCATTTTTCCTTGTGTTGCAGGAATTGCAGGACTGTCTTTCAATGAGAGTGATAAACATACAGACAGACAATATAACAGTAGCCTGGTACATAAGCAAGGGGGAGCCAGATCTTATCTGCTTTATTGCAAGGCCATGTGTGTGGAAATGGGCAGTTGCCTCTCACCAGTTTCTAACAGCACGCATTTCCTGAAGGTTCAGCGATTTAGCAGACGGGCTTAGCTTGCACCTCCTGTTGCCTAACGAGTGGTCCCCGAGTCCAGCAATTGCTAAGATGATTTTCAGTCACTGGGCACTCCTGCTGCAACCTGTTTGCGACTCACCAAAACACCATGAGCAGCAATGTTTTTTTTTCCTGCCTCAAGGACAGGCCTCCAGGGGCACAACTATCCCATCGCTGTCCTCCAGGGTTACTTTGTCTATCACCTGGTTTCAGTCATGACCAAGTTCATACAGAAAGCTATTTGGTGCAAGGCTTACAGTCATCCTTGTAGCCCCTTTTTGGCCTAGACAGATGTGGTTTCCCCTCCTTAAGACTTTACCTGAAGGAAGCCCCTTGGCTTCTCAATCTGCTGTCAGATCTCATTACTCATTCCTGCAGGGATCTTCACCCAGACATTCTCAAACTGAAGTTAATTGCTTTGTTCCTCCAGTTTCTGTATGTTCCACGTTCTCACTTTAGGCTTCTACTCAGAGTGTACTGCAGTAAATGGAAAAGATTTTCTGTATGGGTTGAGTCTCAGAACATAGAACCCTGGTCAGCTTCTATTGGAGATATGCTACATGTTTTGTCTTCCTTGTTTAATTCTGGTTTTAGTTTTTCCGCTGTCAAGGTACAGCTGGCAGCTATTTTATCCTTTCACATTGACTTACAGGACTCTTCGCTGGCTCCACATAGACTATGCAAAGCTTTTTTTAAAGGTACTTTCCAGTTGCATCCACCTGTAAAGGATCCAGCTCCCCACTGGGACTTAAATTTTGTTTTGGAAGCATTATCCAGCACCTCCATTTGAACCAGCGCCATCTGCAGAGTTACTTGTCCAGGAAGGAAATTTTATCTTTAGTGGCTGTTAATTGGTTAAGCAAATTTCAGAACTTCACATCCTATCTTCTGTTTCTCCTTACATTGTATTATTTCACATGGATAGGGTTTTCTTGAGAACTGAACCAGCCTTTGTTGCAAAAGTATCTTCTGAGACCAACATCTCACAACCCATACGTCCTCCAGTGTTCTTCTCAAACTTCCATAATAGAGGGGAATCATCATCATCTTCTTTCGGCTGTTCCCGTTAGGGGTCGCTACAGCGGATCACCTGTTTCCATTTCTTCCTGTCCTCTGCATCCTGCTCTGTCACACCAACCACCTGCATGTCCTCTCTCACCACATCCATAAACCTTATCTTAGGCTTTCCTCTTTTCCTGTTACCTGGTAGCTTCTTCCTTAGCATCTTTTTCCCAATATACTCAGCATCCCTCCTCAGCACATGTCCAAACCAATGTAATCTTGCCTCTCTGGCTTTGTCTCTAAACCTTCCAACCTGGGCTGACCTTCTAATATACTTATTCCTAATCCTGTCCACCCTCGTCACACCCAGTGCAAATCTTAACATCTTTAACTCTGCCACATCCAGCTCAAACTCCTGCCTTTTTGTCAATGCCACTGTCTCCAACCCATATAACATAGCTTCTAGACCTTCCCTTTCACTCTTACAGGTACTTGTCTGTCACAAATCACTCCTGACACTCTTCTCCACCCACTCCATCCTGCCTGTACTCTCTTCTTCACCTCTCTTCCACACTAACCGTTACTCTGAACTATTGACCCCAAGTATTTAAAGTCATCCACCTTCGCCACCTCTACTCCTTGCATCCTCACCATTCTTCTATTCTCCCTCTCATTCACACACATATATTCTGTCTTAGTCCTGCTGACCTTCATTCCTCTTCTCTCTAGAGCATATCTCCATCTCTCCAGGGTCTCCTCCACCTATTCCCTACTCTCACTACAGATCACAATGTCATCTGCAAACATCATAGTCCATGGGGACTCCTGTCTGATCTCATCTGTCAACCTGTCCATCACCATTGCAAATAAGAAAAGGCTCAGAGCTGATCCTTGATGTAACCCCACCTCCACCTTAAACACATCCATCACTCCCACCACAGACCTCACCGCTGTCACACTACCCTTGTACATATCCTGTACTACTCTTACATACTTCTCTGACACTCCTGACTTCCTCATACAATACCACAACTCCACTCTAGGCACCCTGTCATATGCTTTCTCTAAGTCTACAAAAACACAATGCACCTCCTTCTGACATTCTCTGTACTTCTCCATCAACTCACTCAGAGGCAAACATCGCATCTGTAGTGCTCTTTCCCAGCATGAAACCATACTGCTGTTCACTAATCATCACGTCCCTTCTTAACCTAGCTTCCACTACTCTTTCCTATAACTTCATGCTGTGACTGATCAATTTAATCCCTCTGTAGTTACTGCAGCTCTGCACATCACCCTTATTCTTAAAAATCGGTACCAAAACACTTTTTCTCCATTCCTCAGGCATCCTCTCACTTTCTAAGATTTCATTAAACAATCTGGTTAAAAACTCCACTGCCATTTCACCTAAACACCTCCATGTTTCCACAGGTATGTCATCTGGGCCAACAGCTTTTCCATTCTTTATTCTCTTCATAGCTATCCTTACTTCCTCCTTGCTAATCCATTGTACTTCACGATTCACTATCCCTACATCATCCAACCTTCTCTCCCTCTCATTGTCTTCATTCATCAACCCTTCAAAGTACTCTTTCCATCTCCTCAACACACTCTTCTCGCTTGTGAGTATGTTTCCCTCATTATCCTTTATCACCTTTACCTGCTGCACATCTTTCCTAGCTCGGTCCCTCTGTCTAGCCGATCGGTACAGGTCCTTTTCTCCCTCCTTAGTGTCCAACCTTTCATACAACTCTTCATATGCCTTAGCCTTCGCCACCTCTCTCTTTGCCATGCACCTCATCTCCTTATACTCCTGTCTACTTTCTTCATCTCTGACAATCCCACTTCTTCTTTGCCAACCTCTTTGCCTGTATATACACTTTGCATAAATTGGACATACACAGGCTGATTTGTTTGTCTCCACAAAACAACACCCTTCAGAAAAGATAAACTGTTTGTGTCCTTTGTCTAGAACAAGCTGGAAAGGTTTATAAGATTTCCTTGTCTAGAACAAGCTGGAAAGGTTTATAAGATTTCCTTGTCTAGAACAAGCTGGAAAGGTTTATAAGATTTCCTTGTCTAGAACAAGCTGGAAAGGTTTATAAGATTTCCTTGTCCAGGTGGTTATCTGATTGTATCTTCTTTGTCTACATTCTCACACAACAGATCCTTGCCCTCTAAGCCACTAGATGCATGGCTGCTTTAATAGCATTCTTCAGATCTCTTTCCTTGAATGACATTTGTCCAGCAGCTACATGGTCCTCCTCTCACACCTTTATTAAATATTACAATTTAGACTGTATTTCCAGAGCCAGAGCTTCCTTTGGAGTGCCTATCCTAAAAAGTATCCTGTCTTGAGGCCATTAGCTGAGGAATCTGACTCATACATCTCATTGGACTGACTGGATGAATAGGGTTTGAAAATATATTTGCCATAGTGATAGATTCTTTCATCCCAGTCCATCTGATGAGACATCCCATTGTCTTCCCTTCTGCTGGGTCTGTAGGACCTAAAGGATCTTTCGTTTTGGATCATAGGCAGGTGTCAGACTCCATCTGAGCTAGTCAGGTGTTGTAAGGCATTATGGTAGGGGACGAATTTTAAAGGGAATGAGGCTGGATCACTGAAACAGCCATATTGGATCCGAGCAGAGGCTCAAGGACCCATATTTCATATTGTACGGACTGGCATGTAAAGATCTGTCATTTTGGTAAGTACATAACTTTTCATTTTCCTTATTTACACAACTTGCTTAGCTATGCAGAGTCTTTTTCATAGTCTCTGGATGGGGAGCTCCTGCACAGACTAGTGTCTCAAGAGAACATCCAGAAGTCTTGCTTAATTCTTTCTCACAGGATTGTTTTCCTAGGGTTGTCTCCTGCTTACCTCAGCTCAAAGAGCTTTTTTCCCCATAGGAAAAATGTAACTTTGTTCCTGAGTTTTTCCACCTAAACCAAGGCCTAACAAAGGAATTTCTCAGGATACTGGGATTCATGGTATCCATGATTCTCATGCTTAATCTAGCCAAACACTACATGAGAAATTTTTGATGTTCTCCAGTATCAGTATGGTCCTAACATCAACAAACCTGTACATTCCAGACCCCTGTTTTGGGATTTGTGAAAAGCAAACCCTTTTTGGTGGAGAGGTCAGTTTTATCCAATAGCAGGTCTCCCACTTTCCTTTCCAGCTTCAGCAGTCTGAAACTACAGGTCCTCAGTCTGTTTGGTGGGTTAGGTGTCTCTGGGATTAAAAGTGCAGCCTCTTTGGAACCTAAAAACGTCAGACCACAACATACAAATGTAAAAGAAATGCAGGCAGTAATAAATGACCTCAGCTCTGTTATCATTGAATCCTAGGACCATTACAAATGGTTACAGACAGCACTATAATAATGTGATAAAGTGATACATAGGGTGGAATCAGGTCTAATGTAATGTGATGCTTAAACAGATAGGGTGGAATCAGATCTTACCCTCTGTTTAGAGTAGCCATGGTAGCCTGGGATGTAGCTTTTCAGCACAGAATTACTCTACAGGAATCTTGCATCTCATGAGAGCAAACTTTGGAGGCAGACAAACCGAGCAGGACCAGGACAGACTATCGGAAATGGAAACTGAATTGGGAGTCTTCCAGAAATTGATTCGGCTGTGGGGAACACCTCAGGTAGATGTGTTTGTCCTCCTTCACAACAATCATTTGACAAAATTTTGCTCTAGGACTCCATGCAAGAAGGCTTTCTCATTTTATTGGTATGAAATGTTCCTGCTTGCTTTTCCACCCTTTCTACTGATATCCTGGGTCATTCTGAAACTTCAGGACCTTCCAAAAATCATTGTGCTTGACTGCCTTCAGGCTCAGCCAATAGAGGAAATGGCCAAGGGCAATTACCATAAGCTTCCTTATAGACTAGACCTATTCACACAGGACAAGGGTGCTAGTTTCATTTGTTTTGAATTGGTATGTAACAAACTACCCATGTGATAACGTTGGAGTACGTTGTAGGCACCTATTTTCTGTGTGTGTGCTGTAGTTATTAAAGGAGGCAAGAAGATCTGCTACTAGGAAACCATATTTTAAATGGAAAAGATGTTCTAGTTGGTGCCAAGACAAGATCCAGGACCCTTTTAAGACTAGTATTTCTCTGGCTCTGTGGTGTTTGTGTGAGTTGTTCTCTGGTCTGTATTACTCCTCTGCCAAGGTTAATTTGTTACTAAAACAACTTGGCTAACAACTAGTAAAAACAAAAAACAGGTACGGAAGCAACCAAACAGTCTGAGTAACTCGTTTATCACCAAAATTGTAAGTGCTTTTTGTCAGCTTAATCAGCTGACTTCAGAAACAGTTAAAACCAATGGAAAAGTTTCCTTATATATAAGACATAAACAATTAAGAATCTCATTACCATCTAATTGAATAAAACATGCGTTTCCTTCAATTTAAAATGACAGTAACCAACTCTTCTCGAGACTTGAAAGTAGGAAAAACTAAACAATAAAAATATAAATCAGTAAGTAAAATAACGCACAGCTACTCATATTAACCAAAGATTTTAGGCAAGCAGTACTAGTATAAATTATTACAACTATAATGCATTAAGTAATTATTAATATGAACCCACTAACAAAGAATGGGTTAATAGGGTTGTGTTAAAACCAAGTCACCTCTTAAGACTATTCAATTTCAATACACTACTAATAGAACAAGAATCGTTCAGTCCAGGATGACTATAAGCGTTTAACCACACTTGCCAGGCTAGTTCTAATTCTTCAAGTTTGAGTGGTCTTGGACCACCCCTACAGTCAATATTAACTTGGTCAATAGCCACAAATTTAAAAGTATGGTTGTTATAGGCAGAAATATGCTTTGCTAGGGCGTTTTCGTGTTTACATTTCTTTATAGTGTATAGATGTTCATACATTCTGTCCCTTAGTCTTCTCTCTGTTTTTCCTATGTAGAAGGCTGGACAGAATGTACATTTAGCCAGGTATATAATAAAGGTAGAATTACAATTAAATCTGTATTTTAATTTGCAAGACATACCATTAATCTGGAAACAGTCTATTTCCTCCACATATCTACAGAAATTACAATTATAACATTTTAACATCCCTGGATTTCATACTAGAGGCATGTTATAATTTTCCAAAAGTGTTTTAAGGTTCTTTCCTTTTCTGAATGCCACTCTAGGGCTTCCCTAGTGCTTCAAAAACAGGTTCATTTGTTAGTCATTTTAAAATGTCTGTCCATAGATACTTCCATTTCAGTGCATTCCCTTGTGAAAATATTTTTGAAAGAGGAGGTACATACTAAGCTGCCTAGATAGTAGGTGCTGCTTCTTAAGATCTTAATTTTGTTTTAAAAAAAAATTAACTCTTGCTCCATTTGAACCAGTTCGTTAAGCTGACTTAACTATCTCGACATGGAAAGTACACTTGGGTAAGTAAACTTAAACTTACCATAATAGTAGATGTTCAAATGATCACTGCTACAATAGGATTAGATATATGGAGTCATATCCTGCCAAGGATATAACAACCAGCCAGCTTCCAAAGCTTCAAGGCACCTTCAATGCACAGAAATTCTCAGGTAGCTTGAGCTGACTAAAAGACAAGTTGGGCACCATGCCTTTCAGAGCTTTGCTGCCATCTGATAGAGGGAGGATGAGATATGAATGGACAGTACTGGAAAGAACAAAAAAATCACACCCTGTCATAAACACACCAAAAAAGTGGCCTGGAGGGGGGGAGGGAGGGGCTACTGCTGCAATGATCACTCAAACATTTAGTATTATGGTAAGTTTACTTACACAGCTTTACTGTATTCATCATATTTATCACTGCTGCATTAGCCTTAGTTATATGGGAAGTTTACTGTAGCTTATTCCATTTGGGAGTGGGAAGGAGGAAGAATCCAGGAGCCCTTGGAGAATGGTCCTTGCAAAGTCTGATTTAGACCTAGAGAAGGAATCAAACTTATAGTGCTTTGTAAAAGTATGTGCAGAAGACCAGTATCAGTTTCCAGAATACTTCTGGAATCCAACCTTTTACAAAAAAGCCATGGATGAAGCCAAGGATGTCCTTCAAGGATGCATCTGCAGTCATAACATATGGGTTGTCCTGCCTGTCCAGCCGGATTCCAAAGTCTGGGTCTGGCCTCGGCTGATGTCGCACTTTCCCCGACGTCAGAGCGTCTGGGGTATAAAAGCATCAGCCGACGCCATTTTCCTCAGTCTTTCTTGCCGCACGGTGCCCGAAGCAGAAGCAATTCGCAAGTGCCGGTTGGTCAGATCCTGTGATAAGAAGAAATTCAGCTACCGAATACTTCGTAAAAGCTAAGTACCCCGTTGGGAACTCTTTCTTGCCTCAGCCGATGTCAGATAAAGTAAATAATTGTTTAACTTGTGGGAAACAAATACCTCATAAGGATTTCCACTCTTACTGCCTTCCTTGCTTAGGCCCAGACCACGACGTCTCGGCCTGTTCAGCCTGTGCTTCCTTCAACCGACGAACTCTTAGACGTCGGTCGGAGTTTGCAGAGGAATTCTTTGGGGCTAATTTTGCATATAAGATGCCGTCGGAGACTCCGACTTCTCATTTAGTGAAAAAACGGAAGGACAAGGATCGACACTCGCGGCCCGCGGTTTTGGTTGAAACCACGGTAAGGCCCACCGCGAGTGTCTCTGTTTCAGCCGAAACCGAGTCCTCGGAGCTTCCTTTAACCGAATCCACTCAGCCGAAACCGAGTCCTCGGAGCTTCCTTTAACCGAATCCACTCAACCGACTACCGCGGCCCTGGAGGCCCCGGCTGAGTCGGCTACTGAGCTACCTACCGAAACCAGTGTCCAGGAAATGTCCGACACCATACCTTTGGACAAATCTACTCCTGCACGTGGGGCAGCTAGACCCCCTGCTTCCATGTCCATTAAGGCTTTTTCCAGGGCTAAAGCTGCCAAACTAACTAAAGCTTTGCCTCCCAAAACTACCTCCCAGAGGCCTTCTTCTTCTAGTTCTCAGATCCTCAGCCTTGCAGAGGATCTTATTTCTTTAATTAGAGGTTCTCAGCCTCACCCGGACAGGGGCTCTCACCCACCACCAGACAAAAGGCCCAGGACTGAGCCCTCTGACCAACACTCTTCAGATGAGTCCACGGACGGATCTGAGTTAACAGACCACCAGGAGGAGGCTTATTCGCCCTATGAGGATTCTGATGCTGAAGAATCTATTCCCTTGGCCTCCCCTCCTGAAGAGTTTTCTTTTGGTGAGACTCTACATTCCATGAGAGAGCATTTTCAATGGCAGGGTCAGGAATTCTCTGATTCTAGAAAGAGATTAAGGACCTTTTTACATTTGCCTCAACATAGGCCCTTAGCTATACCTCCTGTGTTGCATGTTATTGATGATGTGTACAGTGATGTTAGTACAGCCCCTGATACTCTCCCCCCGGCACCTGCCAAACCGGGATAGATACTACAGGGTCCCGGATTCTCACTTCCATCTGTATAAGGCCCATTCCGCTGACCCAGACACTATTTCTCAGGGCCCTAAAGGGGTTGCAGCTGCCACTGCCAAAAATCCTCTTCCTTCTGAAAGGGAGTCTAGAGCTTTAGAGAGATGGGGAAAGAAGGTATATACTTCTGTAACTCTTTCTGTGAGGGCATTAAATTGTCAATTTCATATGATACAGTACCAAGAGCATTTGTTAGATGAACTAAATAAGAAACTTTCTTCTTCTGAACCCCTTGACTGTAAATCCCTTCAGGACCTGGTACATAACTCACAGCAGGTTAGTAATCATTTCTTAAAGTGTGGTTATGATGCACTGGAGGCTTCATGTAGGTCAGCTATGACTGGGGCAGTTATTCGTAGGCATGCCTGGCTGAAGGAACAATCCCTGCTAGACCATGTTAAAGCTAAACTCCTGGATTCTCCAATGGAAAAACAAAAATGATTTGGCTCCTCGGCTCAGGAGTTCTTGAAGAAGTTTGAAGAAAAGGCTAAATCTGTACAAACAGTTAAGGATTTTCTGCAAGTACAACCACCGAGATTCAGCAGAAACTGGCCTACTAAGAATTGGTCCTTTCCAGACTCGGACAGAGCCCAGAGAGGCAGGAACAGGCATCCCAGAGGTAGAGGGCAAGCTAGGGGCTCCTACAGAGGCCGTCAGTGGCAGCCTACCAACCAGAGAGGTAGTGCAGCAACAACAACAACTACAACTACTACACCAGGACAGACACAATGACTTCACTTTGATTCTGCCTACCAGGGCTCAATTGGAAGCACCCTTGGGCGGAAAGCTTTCCTTATTCTCAAAAAACTGGCATTATATTACAAGGGACACATGGACACTGCAAATAATAGACAAAGGATACAGGTTCCACTTCCACACTTTGCCAAGAAGAAACGGAATGCCAAACCTGCCACCAAATCAGAGGGCAGAGGCTTTAAAGCAGATCAACAACTTACTTCATATGAAAGCCATAGAAAAGGTACCTCTTTCAGAACAAGGTCAAGGATTCTACTCCAGACTATTCCTTGTTCCAAGAAAAGAAAATCAATGGAGGCCTATTCTCGATCTGTCCGCACTAAATACTTTCCTCATTGTGCCAAAATTCAAGATGCTGACCCTACAGCAACTTCTTCCCATGCTGGGCAAGGAGTCTTGGCTGGTGACTCTAGATCTCAAGGAGGCATACCTGCATGTCCCTATTCGACCAAGTTGCAGAAGACACCTCAGATTTCTTGCAGGATCAGAGCATTATCAATTCTCAGCATTGCCCTTTGGCTTATCTACTGCACCCAGAGTATTCACGAAATGCCTGGCATCAGTAATTGCACACTGCAGACTTCAGGGGATTCAAATCTACCCATATCTGGACGACTGCCTTATACAAGCGGACAACAAGGAAAATTTGATAAAGGACTTGGCATATGCCATCCACCTTCTACAGGCCTTGGGATACACAGTCAACATCCAAAATCAAGACTTGTTCCATCCCAAAGGATAACCTTTTGGGTGCAGATCTAGACACAACCACCCAAATGGCCTTTCTCACAGAAGAAAAACAAAAACAACTTCCGGATTACTTCATGAATCTGACAAGACAAACTCAGCTAACTGCAAGGAAAATCCTGCAGGCCCTGGGTTACATGGCATCCTGCATAATTCTGATTCCACAGGCCAGGCTGCATATGAGAAAATTACAATGGTACCTAAGGAGTGTATGGTCTCAGCACAGTCACAGTTTAGAAGCTTTGATACCAATTATTCGTTGCCTTCAAAAGGAATTCCTGTGGTGGGCTCATGCCTGCCAGTCCAACAGAGGGTTGCCTTTCAACAAACCAAGAACAAAGCAATCCATCACCACGGACGCTTCGGACCGAGGATGGGGAGCACACATGGAGAGCAAATGTATCCAAGGCCTATGGTCTCAAGGACAGCTGCGCATGCACGTAAACCAAAAGGAAATGCTGGCAGTGATACACGCAATCGAGGCCTTCAAACCTTTCCTCCATCAAGGTCACCTGTTAATAAGGACAGACAACACCACAGTCATGTGGTACATAAACAAGCAGGGAGGCACACATTCTTACCCCCTATGCAGGCTGTCTATGAATCTATGGGAGCTGTGCCTGAAACTCAATATCCAACTACAGTCCCAGTTCGTGCCAGGGAAAGAAAATGTACTGGCAGACAGCTTAAGCAAAACTACCATGGATGCACACGAATGGATGCTGCACCCAGATATCTTCCTACTCTTAACAAAAGCATGGGGAAAGCCGGAGATAGATCTGTTCGCTTCCCCCCACAACCATCAACTGAAGACATTCTGCTCCAGGATGTATCACCCAAAGGCTTGGAGGGTGGACTCTCTCTCTTTCAGCTGGAAAGATCTAAAAGTATATGCCTTCCCACCTCAACCATTAATGTCCAAGGTTTTACTGAAGATCAGAGCAGAACAGCCAAGAGTGATTCTGATAGCTCCAGACTGGCCAAGGCAGCACTGGTATCCACTACTGAGGAGCATGTCGCAGGCGAAACCATGGCCTCTCCCCCTATGGCCTCTTCTTCTGACGCAGAACAACTTCAAGATCATGCATCCCAACTTGAAAACATTGCAACTAACTGCCTGGAAAATTCCATAAATTCCCCTCACAATGACTTATCACAGAGGGTAAAGAACGTTATTATGGATGCTCGACGACCTTCCACAAGGAAGACATACTCAGCAAAATGGAAAAGATTTCTCATTTGGAGCACAACAAAAGGCTTAGATGTGACAGTGGCGAGTATGACACATATTCTGGAATACTTAGCAGAATTGTTCCACAACGGCCTGTCCTATTCTTCCATAAAGATTCATGCCTCAGCAATTTCAGCAGAATACAATGTGGATCCACCTATCTTCTTGCACCCTCTCCTCAGGCAATTTCTGAGAGGGATCAAAAACATCAATCCTCCAAGAAAACCCCCTTTACCAACTTGGGATCTCAACTTTGTACTGGAGAAACTAACACTTCCTCCCTTTGAACCAGCAGCATCGGCGGATCTACAGTTTCTGTCTTGGAAAACTGCATTCCTTCTGGCCATAACTTCAGCAAGAAGGGTATCTGAGTTACAAGCTTTAATGGCAGTACAGCCATTTCTTATCTTCCATCAGGACAGAGTTTCACTAAGAACCAATCCTACTTTTATGCCAAAGGTGGTATCTAGGGTATCCCTGAACCAAGCTATTCACTTGCCTACTTTCTTCCCAAATCCCCAAAACAGAGGAGAAAAACGTCTACACACTTTGGATATACACAGACAACTACGCTACTACTTGGACAGAACTAAAAGTTTCAGAAAAACTGACCAACTCCTTGTAGCATATGCTGCTCTGCTGGGGTACAAGGAAAAGCAATTTCCAAACAGACAATCTCAAAGTGGATAGGAAATTGCATTCGATTTTGTTACTCCTTCCATGGAAAGACAGTTCCTGCAAACATCAGGCCTCATTCAACAAGGGCCACAGCCACCACTACAGCCTTCCTGAGAGGGGTGGCTACCAAGGACATTTTAGAAGCTGCTACAAGGAGCTCCGTGCATACATTTGCCAAGCATTACAATTTACCTTTATACTCCAGATCCAGAGCAGGTTTTGCTACAGCAGTCCTGCAGGGGATCTTAACTACACCATCCTTTTCTTAGTACCTCCTCCCCCAGATTGGCTATGGTATTCTACCCATATGTTATGACTGCAGATGCATCCTTGAAGGACATAGTACAGTTTTGTACCTACCATAAATGTAGATGTCCGATAGGTATGCATCTGCAGTCAGGGTTACCCTCCCTCCTTCCCCTCTGTGGTATTCCTAGGGTACTTACCCCTCCATTAGCTAACTGGGGGATCTATTATGGTGTATTTGTTTGTATATCTATGTATATATATTTTTTTGGAAAATCTTTGGAATTTTACTGCATTCCTCCAAATTTGGCCTTCCTAGAGGGCACCTGGCATCTGGGGCAAGAAACACTGAGGAAAATGGCGTCGGCTGATGCTTTTATACCCCAGACGCTCTGACGTCGGGGAAAGTGCGACATCAGCCGAGGCCAGACCCAGACTTTGGAATCCGGCCGACCGAAGGGCTGCCTGAGGCAGGACAACCCATATGTTATGACTGCAGATGCATACCTATCGGACATCTACATTTATGGTAGGTACAAAACTGTACTTTCTGGACCTTGACCCTGCCTGGCAAAATTTTGTTATGGTGAGTATAAAAAGTAGTAACTCTAGACAACTAGACAACCATTTGGAAATAATCTGTATTGACACGGGTTGTCCCTTCTTACCTTTACAAGAAAAGAACTGTAGATTCAGAGATTTGAAAGATTTTGTTCTGTCCGGGTAGTACCTGAGACGTAACTGGACATCCAGGGTATGGAGTATGTTTTCCCTCATTTTTAAGATCAATAAAAAACTGTGGGAATGGAATAGGTAGTTTGGCTTAAAGTTAACTGGGATACCACTTCAGGCATAAAAGTGGTCTTTGTCAAAAATGGCATAGGGTTGACTTCACCATAAGAACTTGCAACTCATACTTTTCTTGCAGAGGTCAGAGCAGTTAGTACAGCTATTTTCCATGTTAAGGACCTCAAGTCAGCTAGATTAGCTGGTTTAAATGGATCAAGTGTTTTCTTCTCTAACATAAAACTAAGATCCCAAGAAGGGGCCTTTGGGTTTCTTATAGTTCTCTAATGTAAAACCCCTTTCAAAACCATTTTGACATGAGAAAGCCTTAAAAGAGGAGGATGCAAAATGGACTGTAATTGAACCTTGATGGAGGAGTAAAAAAAGCCATAGGAAAGTAGCTCACACAGGTATTGCAAAACCAAAGAACAGCTAGCCTTGAATGGGTGCTGGTTATGTTGTCGGCAGCAAATAGAAAACCTTTTCCATTTGCTGATATATGATTTTCTAGTTCCATTTGAAGTTGATTGGGGTTAGTTTGTATCAAACACCCCTAATCTTGTGAGTAGAACCATTCTGTGATGAAGTTTGTGATAATTACTCCATTTCTAAAATGAGGAAGAACTACTGTTGACTGAGCCAGGAAGGGGGTTACCACAAAGATCTTGGGTGATTCCTTATAAATCTTCAGAAGTACCCTGGATGTTGGTGGAAAAGCATACAGGAACATTCCTGTCAAAGAAAAAGGAAGTCATCTGACGAATATAATAGAAGAAGCTAAGTAATTTTAAGCTGAGATATTTCCTCAAAAGAAGAAACTTCATACCAAACAGCCCCCATTCTTTCATAATTAGAATAAACATTAACATGTCAGCCTGACAGTTCAAAATTCTGAAAATCAAAGAACGAACCAGTTTAAAGGTTCAGGATATGAAATGTGATGACATAACAGCCAGAGAGATTGAAACAAACTTAAGAAGAGCCTCCAGTTGGAAAACCCCAGACCCAGATGCAGTACCTAACTTCTGGTTAAAAATATTAACATCTTTGCACAAAGATGTAGCTGTGAGTAAGTACTATTTATATGCACGCCCTGAACAGACACCAACCTGGCTAACAACAGGAAAAACAATGCTACTGATTAAGAGTGAACCTACAAGCAACCCTAAAAACTATAGACCAAAAACTTGCCTTCCTAGAATGTAAAAACTATACACTGGAATTGATGCTGACAGAGTTTATAGTCATTAGAAGAAAACTCAATTATGGCAGTAGAATAAATGGGCAATAAAAAAAATCATATGGAGCAAAGGATCATTTGTTGTTAGTCATAGTAGAGAACTGTAAAAAGGAGAAGAATCTAAGTATGGCATGGACTGATTATAAAAAAAGCATTTGATAGTATCCCTCATTCATGGAGGAGAGTGCCTAAACATATATAAGATACACCCTACACTAATCAACTACATTACAGTGACCATGGAATAGTGACAGACCACTTTACAATTAAGCCATGATAAAGTACAAATTATTATTCCAGGGATACAAATTCAAAGGGAGATATTCCAGGGTGACTCTGTCACCACTGTTCTGTCTTGCCCTTAACCCATTTAGCTGTCTACTTAACAACTTAGAGCATGGCTATAATTTGGCTCCTAGAAAACAACAAAATGTAAAGACTCCTCATCTTCTCTTTGTTGATGATTTAAAACTGTATAGGTCATCAGATGAACTGAAAGCACAACTGCAAGTTGTCAAAACTTTTTCAGATGATATAAGAATGTCACTTGGCCTTGATAAATGTGCAAAGGCAACCTTTAAAGCAGGAAAACTGCAGTACCAAGAAAACATCAGTTTGGGATAAGAATGTGATATAAAAGAACTTGAGCAAGAGGGAGTGTATAAATATTTGGGAACTGATGAAGGATCAACAATAAAACATGAACAGATGTGAATAAAACTTAGTAAGGAATACTTTAGAAGACTTAAATTAATCCCGAAAACAGCATTGACATCTAGGAACAAAATCCAAGCTATAAACCAGTTTGCTCTTCCTGTCCTAATTTACAGTTTTGGAGTGATTGATTGGCCCCAAAACGTGTTGGGTAGATTAGACAGGAAAACAAGAAGGATGCTTCATGCTCACCAAATGATTTATAAAAATCGGTGCATACCAGGATTATATATTCCCCCTTGGTCCTCCTTGAAATTTATTACATGTATAGAGCTGCAATCATGGGACTCCACATATATCTGCTGACCTCACAAGACCCAAACGTAGTGAAAGTTTTGAAACATGAGAAGAATAAATCTAAGATGACTTCTCTGCTTAATCTAGCAGAAGCATATTGGCATCAGGCAGGAATGGAAATCAAACCAGAAGTAGATAAAAATCAGGCAGCAACTGAATGTACCAAAAAACAAAAGAAAGACTACAAGGCGAAGGACCAGATGAGAAGGCAAGAAATGTGGAAAATGCATAAATATAGTTGCAAGTATAGAAAACTTCTGGAAGAACCTCATATTGATCAGGAACGAATGCAGGAATGGTTAAGAAGAGGCAAATTCAAACCAAGAGATGAAAGGTTAATATTGGAGGCTCAAAATCATGGGCTACGTAAATGCTGGTTTACAAAGTCCATTAAACATGTGGGAGAACCAGACAAATGTAGGTTTTGTAAAACCAAATTGGAAACCGTTGCACACCTCGTTGCTGGTTGTGACATACTAATGGCAGAAGGACTGTATACTGAAAGGCATAATAACATGGCAAGACTGTTACTCTGGAGATTGTGCAAACATTATGGTATTGAAGTGGTTGAAAAACACTGGAAATATGAGCCACAAAGCATCATAGAAAATGTTTATATCACATGGGTTCACCCATTACCAACAGTTCAGAAGATAGATGCTAGAAAACCAGATATAGTGGTCCAGGAAAAGAAGACAAAAGTAACAGTGATCATGGAATCATGAAGTCTAGTAACTACAGTGTCCTGCTTACAGAGAGAGACAAATATCAGGATCTGCAGGCAGAAACGCGAGCAATGTGGAAGAAATATACCCACAGTTCCAATACTAGTAAGAGCAACAGGTCTTATAAAAAAAAGAATCTACAAGTAATCTCCGTGGTATCCCCGAAGTCTCAAAGCAACCCACTAAAGTGTAGTGGGTCCAAAAACAAAACAGTGTAAGAAACTTCTCTGTGTGGAAGATTTTCAGTCCATATATTTCTAGTTAATCACTGTATATTAATCAGATCAGACAATAGTAGTAGAAGTAGCGAACGTAAGCTCGTCTTATGTCAAAACAATACAAAAAGTAATAATAGAAAATATATAATTGTACAGCATTACTAAGTATTCAAAAGTAATCCAAGCAAGGCAGGCAGTCTGTTTCCAGTTGAAAATCCTTTATTAAGTACACAGACAAGCGATCCAAGTAAAACAAAAATAGAGTAATAATTTCCTCACATATATACTTTCTATCAGGCATGGGAGTGGTTTATTGTGCTGTAAAACAAAATGTTATTGGTACACATGTTAAATTCACATTCCTTTCCCCATCAGTGTGACATTCGAGCTAGTCCTGCCCTACCTAGTAGCTGTCATAATAATTATATAACCCTTATGTACTTTAAATAAAATTTATGATGATGTGGTACTTCTTATTTAACCAAATTATTAAGTGGATTATTAAGTCTGTGATTTTATCCAAGACAATAAACTACATGGCTGGAAATATATCAACCTTAGTTCATTTGGCAATCAAAAATATATATATAAATATATACGTATACATTTTGCATGTAAAAATCAATTTCTATTTTCATAACCTATTGTTAACAAAGATCGCATCTGAAGTAGCTAACTTCATTTGTGCAGCAACCTATGGGTATCGGATCCGAGCCGGCAGTTTTCAACAGCTTAGATCCGAGCTTCTAGCTCCTCCCCCTACCCATAAACCCCTGCAAACCCTGACTTAACTCAGATCTAGTTTGCCGCGCTTGTCGTCAGCAGCTGGGTTTTCGAGCTCCAGGCTTGGTCGTTTGGTTTGTGAGAAAAACAGAAAAACTTATTCCTTTTCTATCTCTTTGGTGTGAGTGTTGTGTGTTTAGATCCCTTTGATCTGTAAACCCTAGTTTTTAACTCTTACTTTAGTTATAATTTTCCCTCCCTCTCCCTCGCTGGTTCGTCAGGGTCTGTGTGCGTGTGTTGGGGCCTTAACGAGTGTGTCCTCCTTAGCTTAAAATGTCTGAGGCCCCAAAACCAATCTTCTCCAAATGCACCGAGTGTGGCAATAAGCTTTCACCGGCTGATGGCCACACTCGGTGTGTTCTGTGCCTTGGGGTTGGACACCTTTCCTCTGGGTGTTCCATCTGTGCGGCGTTCAACCCCAGGGCACTTAAGGACCAGAGATTCAAGCTGATCCTGGCGGGTCTCTTGCCCCCGGATTCGGCTTCGGCCTCCGGTCCTACCATGGCTTCCACTGCGGCTTCGGTGGCGGCCACTCCTGCCTCTCTCCCCCCGGCCGGGACTCAACCTCCCGCTGTAGGCCCGGAGGAGAGGGAGGCCAGGAAAGACAAAAGGAGGGAGAAGCACCACAAGCGGAGGGCCGAGGCCTCTGCGTCGCCCCCCCCCCCCCCGCTAAGCGGTCTTCTCCTTCCAGGGCTTCCCGGTCTCCTTCCTCTCGGATCCGGTCTCCCTGTTTTTCACCAGGTCCTGAGGAGGAGGAGACCCGATCTCCTTCGAGGTCATCGAGACAGTACTCCCGACCCGCCTCGTTGGCCTCGTCGAGATCCACTCACAGACTTTCCTATGCGGACCTGGACCGGGTGATGCGAAGGTTCGTCCAGGCCCAACTGCAGATGGGAGTCCTCCTACCTCCGCCCCCCCCCCTCCCGGGGGGGGGAGCTCGACCCCTTTCTTTGCCTCGATAGCTCCTTCTCTGTCCCGCTTCCTGGGTTCGGAGCCTTCAGAGCCGGGCAGCCTTGGAACCAGGGTTGGGTCGGCGCCGACAGTCTTGGGTACTTCAGCGCTGACGCTTCCCTCGGGCCTGTCTGGTCCGTTTTTGTCAGATCCAAGCTCTCGGAGCCGAGGGCTGAGCTTCGGATCCGAGGGTTTCAGTATGCCTTCGGCGCCGTCCAGGTCGGAGCATACTGGTCCGTCGGATCTGATCGCTTCGGCCCTGGTCTGGCTGTCGGATCCGAGTGAGGGTCTGCTCTCGGATCCCAGAGGGAGAGCGGCTCTCCCTCGGCATTCAACGTGGTGGAGAGGGCTCTGTCAACTGCTTCCAGGCCCCCGGTTCTTGCCACAGCTCCACCCCGCACTCCTCCTCTCTTGGGTCTGACTTCCATCACCGGGCCCCAGGGACAGCTTGCATCAATGTCCCAGGTCGTTCCCTTTTAACAGGATGTTGCTGGTGAGGCCTCCTCGGACAGCGCCCCCCCCCCCGAGGAAATCCCCCACAAGCGGAAGTGCAAGAGGAGGCACGTGGACTCCCCTGAGTCCTTGACTGAAGACACAGATTTGGAGGAAGGGGAAGGCTCCCCAAGGTCACCCCCCGAGGATGTCTCCTTTGGAGACATCATGGAAATGCTCAGGATCAGAGGCAGGTGGTCTGCCCCAAAGCCGACCTCAGACGAGTCCGTGTTCCTGGAGGCATTTGAAGCAGGCCCTTCTATCTCTTGGGTGTCCCCTCCGGCCGACCCCCTGGTGGACCTGATTACCACCAGGGCGTGGAAGGAGCCGGACACTGTGGAGCCAGTCCCGAAGCACCCTGACAGGATCCTCAGTCCCCCTGCGGATAGGCCCCATTGGAGTAAGGGTCCCTCGGTAGATGCCAGGTTGGTGGCGGCGGCCACTAAGAGGGAACTAGCTCGAGAGCCCCTCTGTTACCCCCGGGCAAGGAGTCCCGATCGCTGGACCGCTTAGGGAAGCAGGTGTTTAGTTCAGCGTCCTTCTCTGTTAGGTCTCTTTACTATAATGCACACGTTATTCGACTGCAGCGGGATCTCATTAAGGAATACGCTGCATCACCCCCGGAGTCCATGTCGGCGGAGGACAGACAGCTGTACTCCACCCGTATGGCCACTCTTAGGTCCATTTGCAATACCTCTATGCAACTACTATCCCATGCCTCGGAGGGAGCCGCTAGAGCCAGCGGAGCAGGCCTCGTCATGAGGCATCAGGCCTGGCCTCCGGCATTGTGATTTCGCGGAACCCTTTAAGGCGTTGTTCGCAAATGCCCCTTTTGATGGTTCTACCCTATTTGGGAAGACCGTTCACGACACCTTGGTCCAGAGCGAAAAGGACGGGAAGACGTTGTCTGCCATTGGAGTCCGCTTCTCTGCTCCCCAGAGGTCCTTCTCCAGGAACCAAAAGGGACTGAAGAAGATGTGGTTCCGGAAGTCGCAACAGTCCCAGTCCGCTCCGGATCCCCAGTCCTTCCGTGGCAGAGGAGGACAAGGAGGACGCCGCCCTAGAGGCAGAGGGGGCCCGAAGAACTTTGGGTCCAGAGAACCCTTTTCTGATCGGCCCACGCAGCAGCCCTGAGGAGTTGCCCGACTGCTCCACTCTGGAGGCAGTCGGGGCAATTGTCAGCTTGGGAGTCCATCACAGCAGACCACTGGGTGCTTCGCATCATATCCAGAGGTTACCAGATTCCCTTCTCTTACTCCCCTCTCTTCCCCAAGCACCTCCCCGATGTCCCACCCGATCAGAGGGAGGCCGCAGCTGCGGAAATTCAGCAGCTCCTAGAAAAAAGAGCCATCCAACACGTCCCCCCAGACCAGCTTGGATCGGTTTATTACTCCAGGTTCTTTTTGGTGCCAAAAAAGACGGTGGACTTAAGGCCAATCCTCGATCTCTCCCTCTTGAACCTGTCAGTAACCAAAGAGAAGTTCCGGATGGTCACTCTTCAATCCATTCTCCCCCTGTTACGGGAGAACGATTGGATGTACTCTATCGACCTCAAGGATGCGTACTACCACATTCTCATGGACAGACGATCCAGGAGGTTTCTCCACTTCCGGCTAAGAGCCAGTCATTACCAATTCAGGGCTCTCCCCTTTGGTCTCACCTCAGCCCCCAGGGTGTTCACCAAAGTGTTAGCAGTGATAGCGGCCCACCCGAGGCTCCAGGGAATTCAGGTTTTTCCGTACCTGGATGACTGGCTCCTGACCGTCCCAACAAGGCATCTACTGTGCACAGCCAGGAACTATATTCTTCGCCTTGCTCCCTGGCTAGGGATCACAATAAATATGGACAAATCTTCTCTCACCCCGACTCGGGTCATAGATTTTATCGGGGCCAGGTTAAACACAATCAATCTTGTAGCCTTCTTAACCCCAGAACTACTTTGAACCCTGAGGCTTCATGTGCGGGCCATCCTTCTATCTTCAGCTCCTCCTGCGGAATTTGTCCTGAGGGCTCTAGGCTCATTGGCAGCGGCAATCATGGCACGTCTGAACATGAGGGTCTTGCAATGGACCCTCCAAGTCCAGTGGTCTTTTCGTCACTACCCTCTGGGTCATCCCATTCCCCTCAGCAGGGCTTGCAAGAGGGCTCTCGTATGGTGGCTGCAATCTCCGGACCTCAACACGGGACGCCCCTTCACTATGGCCCCTCCCCTTGCCACGGTGACCACGGACGCCTCTCGCCTCGGGTGGGGGGGCACTCTTCGGACAGGACTGTCCAAGGCTCGTGGAACAACACAGAGACCTCTTTGCATATCAATGTCCTAGAGATGAGGGCAGTGCTGTTAGCGTTGCAAGCACTTCAGGACCTTCTTCCTGTAGGGACGATTGCGATCCAGACGGACATGTCGGTTGTCTGGTGCATCAACAAACAGGGGGGGACCAGGTCTTACCCACTCTGTCGAGAGGCCATGAGAGTGTGGGAATGGGCAATCTCCACCAACTGTTTTCTCATTGCAACGCACATTCCGGGATGGTCCAACATCCTTGCGGACAGACTCGGTCGCACCATCCTTTCCCCTTACGAGTGGTCTCTCAGTCCGCATGTAGCGAATCAGATTTATGCCAAGTGGGGGCAGCCCTGTTGCGATCTTTTCGCCTCTCCTTCAAACACCAAATGCAACAGCTATTTCGCTTTAATTCCCCAAGTCGGGGAATCCCCGAGAGACGCTGTGGTGCATGCTTGGCCTCCCGGTCTGCTTTATGCTTATCCACCTCTCCCCTGATGCTAAAGTTTCTACAGAAAGCCAGTCAGTTGGGGAGCAGGATTATCCTCATTGCCTCATTCTGGCCTCGTCAGACCTGGTTTTCTTACCATTGGTCTCATCTGGTGAATCCTCCTTGGATTCTAGATCACCTCCCGGATCTGATTTCCCACCCTCTGGGTCTCCCAATCCCAAACCTGGTCAGTCTCAAGCTCACATCTTGGCTGCTCCAGTTCCACTCGTAGCTAGGACTCCCGGCATCACTTCCTCAGTCAAAGCTATTCTAGTAGCAGCCCACAAGCCTTCTACTAGGAAGATTTACAGTAGCAAATGGAAACGTTTCTCTATTTGGGCGGAACGTCAAAACTTGGATCCCTTCACAGCTCCCTTACCTGCTGTGTTAGACTTCTTATCAGGACTGTTTCACCAGGGGGCTAGCTGTTCCACCGTCAAGGTTCAACTAGCAGCAATCTCTCACTACCATGTCGGACATGATCTGTGTCCCTTGATCACTTCAAAACTGTGCAAGACCATTCTGAAGGGCACCTTCCTGCTCAGACCTCCGGTAAAGGAAGTGGTACCTCCGTGGAATTTGACGTTAGTGCTTCAGGCCTTGACAGCTTCCCCCTTTGAAGCCTGCAGCTTCAGTAGATCTCAAGTATTTGTCTTGGAAGACCGCCTTTCTCGTCGCCATCACCTCGGCTAGAAGAGTTTCTGAAATTCAAGCCCTTTGTGTGAAACCCCCGTATCTAACCTTCCACAAGGATAGAGTTTACCTCAGGACCAATCCCTCTTTTCTCCCTAAGGTTGCTTCCGAGTCAAATATCAATCAGTCCATTAACCAGCCAGTTTTCTTTCCCAGTTATCAGAACAAAGGGGAATACAAACTACACCTTTTGGGTGTGCATCGACAACTTCGATTTTATATTCACAGGACATCTGGTCATAGGCAATCCGACCAGTTGTTTGTCTCCTTTGCCAAAATGAATTTGGGTAAATCGGTATCTAAAGTCACATTGTCTTGATGGATCTCGCAATGTATTCTTTTGGCTTATGAAAGTTCTGGTAGGCCCGCACCTCAGGGAGTCCGTGCCTGCTCTACCCGATCTATGTCTACCTCTGCTGCCTTTAGATCCAGGGTATCATTAGATGATATTTGTTCGGCTGCCACTTGGACCTCATCTCATACCTTTATCAACCATTATAAGCTGGATATTATCTCCAGAGGGAGAGCATCCTTTGGCTCTGCAGTGCTCCGGAACATCCTTCCATGATGGCCGCCCAAGGTTCAGGTAGCTGGGGACTCTGTCCCATAGGTTGCTGCACAAATGACATTAGCTACTTCTGATTAAGAAGTTATGTACTCACCATAACATTCCATCTGAGTAGATAAACTTCATTTGTCAGCAACCGTCCCCCCCTCCTTCCCCCTGGCCTTTGATTGTTCACATTTGTTGTCTTCAGAGATGGTCTTTGAAATTGATCAATCTTTAACAGTTGCTGCTTTGGGGGCAAACCTTAATCTGAGGTCAAGTCAGGGTTGGCAGGGGTTTATGGGTAGGGGGAGGAGCTAGGAGCTCGGATCTAAGCTGTTGAAAACTGCATGCTCGGATCCGAAGTCAGATCCGATACCCATAGGTTGCTGACAAATGAAGTTTATCTACTCAGATGGAACGTTATGGTGAGTACATAACTTCTTATTTCGTCCTTCTAGACTTCTTCAGGTCTGTGTACAAGAACACTAAAAACCTATATAATTGTATAATTAGTTAGTATTGTTATTACACATCATTTTGAATAAAGTGGAAAAAAGAACCAGAAAAAAAAATAAATAAAAATAAGAAAAAATGTATGTATGTATGTATGATGGAAACAAAATATACACTTAAATTTCAACTGATTTAAAATGGTATTAAAAACCAATTTGTAGAATAAAATAAAATACAATTAGTCATGTAAACAATGTGGCAATTTTCTAAGTTCCAGTGCACTTTTAGTTGAACAGTAGTAGTTAAGTCCAGGCTTCCTAAAAGAGTTCAGCTTTAATTGCCAAGAGTTCATGTTTCTCCACAATATTCGGGATGTCTTCTTCAAGATCACCCATGTCTATGTGATCCAGGATCTGGAACTTAAAACCTGTGCGTCTTTTTTGAAGAGAAAGGTGTTTGGCTACTGCATTATTTTTACATCCAGAGCGGATTTCTGACAGATGACATGAAATCCTACACTTGAGTTTATTTACAGTCTTGCCCACATAGAATGCATCACATTCATTGCACTGTGCCCTTTAAATTACTTTTTTAGTGTTAGTCACCCCCTGCACTAGTTTTAATGATGATCTTTAATTAAGGGCAATAAAAGCCATCACCTTGCTGTATAAATGTACAAAATGTACAATTAGTTTCACATCTTTTAATGCTTTTCCCACATGGTCTAGGTTTAAATTCAACAAAACTTCTAATGTTCCTGGCCTTCCTATAAACAAATGATGGGGCTTCATCTAAGATGTTAATCAGAAAAGGGTTTCCTGTGACAATGTCCCAGTTTTCTTCAATAATATTTTTGATACTGTGATAATCCAAAGTGTATGTCAAGATGCAGCTATTTTTGCATTTGTTATTCTGTGTGGAATTACTTAACATTTTTCTACTGGGGAGGTTGAGTGAAGGTGCTTAGTTCTATAATGGGTTCCAGGATGTTTTTTAGCATCTGATTTTCATAGCCTCTCACTAGAAAATCATTCTCTAGGTTTCTCAAAAATGGTTCCATCTCTGTGGTAATTCGAGCTAATCTATAGCCTTGGGACTTCACTACATTATACTTGTTTTTTGTAGGATGTAGACTTTTACTGTGGAGTAATAAGTTAACCCTTGTTGGTTTTCTGAATAGATCAGTGGTGATTTTGTTATTGTTGGTGTCCTTGGAAATCTGCATATTTAAGAAAGTGGTTGAAGTACAGCTATGGGAAAAGGTAAACTTCAGGAAGGGGGTTGTTTGATTGAGGTAAGTGATAAAATCTCCAAGCTGCAAGGTGTCACCTTCCCACACAATACTCAAGCGTAGGATTTCATGTCATCTGTCAGAAATCTGCTCTGGATGTAAAAATAATGGTATATTTTTGCCTCTAAATATTTCAGTTCTCGGTTTAATTATCCAGAAATGTCATCGATTAGCCATCCGACTACCGGGATTTCAAAAAAACGTGAAGATAAAGACAGAGACAGGAACTAAGTCCCAAAACTGCCGACGACGCTTTTCCTAAGCCAGTCACCAGTTTGTCGGTACTCAGTGAGGTGCTTTCGCAGCCCCTGATACCCGCTACTTCTGATTCGCAGGCCTCTACTTTGACCCATTCGGAGTCCGGTATGCCGCGAGATACTTCAACTATGGAACCCGCAGATGTCTCTACCTTGGATGGGTCCGGAGCCGCTGTGCAGGCACCTGCTTCTGAGGGTGTATTCAGGCCTACAGACTTGCATATTAAAACGACACCTCCTTCATTACTAAGACCTAAATCTCGATCCATGTCTAAAAAACGAACGGCCAGGCCACATGCTCAGGCCCCTATGCCTAAAAAACAAATGATGTTCTTCATGTTTCACTGTTGCAGTCATTACATTTGGGTAATCTGCTGGCAGGTTGCCCTCATTCGGCCTGAATAACAAAGTCTTGGGTCCTGCGTCGGTTGCTGTCTCCACTTCCATGACAGCAGGTCGTCAGGGGTATAAAACATGCAGCCGACGCCATTTTAAACCGTCTTTCTTGCCATGCGGTGCCCGAAGCAGAAGCAGTTTGCAAGTGCCGGTCAGCTGCCTCCTGAAATTTTTGTTTTCGAGTTTCAGAACCAAAGTCTTCAAACTAAAGCTAAGTACCCCGATGGGGAATCTTTTTCTTGCCGTACTGATGTCAGTAACAGTTAATAATTGCATTACTTGTGGGAAGCAAATACCTCATAAGGATTTTCATTTGTACTGTATTCCTTGCCTAGGCCCTGATCAGAATGTGCCTTGCTGTCTGTTTTGTGTTAAATTTAACCAACGCACTATTAAGCGTCTGTATATTTTTGTTTCTAAATATTTTGGTTCACGATTTAACTACCCTGAAATGTTGTCGGTTAGCAATACGACTACCGGAGTTCACAAAAAACGCGAGGAAAAAGACTGAGACAGACCGTCGAGGTCCAAAACTGGCGACAAAGCTTCTCCTAAGCCAGTTGTCGGTTCACCGGTACTCGGGCGCTTTCACAGCCCCTGATACCCGCTACTTTTGAGTTGCAGGCCTCTACAGAGACCCATATGCCGCGAGATTCAACAAGTATTGATCCCGCGAATATCTCTCCCTTGGATGGGTCCAGAGCCACTGAGAAAGCACCGGCTTCTGGGCGTGTTTTCAGGCCTCAACATTTGTATATTAAACCGACGCCATCATCAAAAACAAGGCCAAAACCAACTTCTATGTCTAAAAAAACTGATGCATGAGCCATGTGCTCAGGCCCTTATGCCTAAAAAACAAATTATCAAAATGGCTTAGGATTTAATTACCTTGATCAGGGGTTCCCAACCCCCCGCCCCTGCTAAGAGGCCTAGGCAAGGCACTGATTATGAATCTTCAGATCAGGTTTTCATTTCTTCTGATTCCTCTTCTGATCAGGAATTTTCTATTCCACCTTATGAGGACTCTGATGCAGAGGAATCCATCCCTTCTGCTGCTCCTCCTGAGGATTACTCTTTTGGAGAGACTTTGCATACTTTAAGGGAACATTTTCCCTGGGAGAGTCAGGGCTTCTCAGAATCAAAAAAGAGGCTTGGGGATTTTCTTCTTCTTCCTCAGCATAGGCCTTTGGCAATAACTCCTGTATTAGATATTGTTGATGATGTGTTCTCAGAATCAAGCATGGCTCCTGATTCCCTGCCTCCGGCTTCTAGTAAACAAGACAGATATTACAGGGTTCCTGACTCCCACAAATTTATTTTCAAAAATCCTGCTGCTGATCCTGAGACTATTTCTCAGGGTCCCAAGGGTGTTAAGGCTTCTACTGCCAAAAATCCTACCCCTTCTGATAGAGATTCCAGGGTGCTGGATAGATGGGGAAAGAAGGTTTATACGTCTGCAACCTTGGCAATCAGGGCTTTAAACTGACAGTTTCATATGCTTAAATATCAACAGCATGTTGTGGGCTTACTGAAACAGAAAATTATGTTGATTTCTGATTGTGTGGAAAATAGAGTTACAGGATTTATTGCATTCAGCAGAACAGGTTGGAAAGCATACTTTGCAATGTGGTTTTGATTTCTTGAAGGCCTCTTGCAGGGCTGCCGTAACTGGATCTGTGATAAGAAGGCATGCCTGGCTCAAGGAGCAAAATCTGCCTGATCATGTTAAAGCTTAATTGTTGGGTGCCCCTTTACAGCATGACAGTCTGTTTGGTAATAAGGCAGAAGATGTTTTAAAGAAAATGGAAGACAAAGCTAAATCTATGCAAACTGTAAAAGATTTCTTGCAAGTGCAGTCACCCAGGTTCAGTAGGCACTGGCCTACTAAGAATTGGTCCTTTCCTATGTCCAACAGAGCCACTCGGGGCATACCCAGGCGCCCCAAAGGCTCCACATATCAATCACAGGGATCTTACAGGTCAAAGCAATGGGGTGCCTCCACCTCCAAATCTGGAGGTAACAAAGCACAACCCTAAAGTAAACAGTCTCAATGACTTTCCTCTGCCATCTCCAAGCACTTATCTTTTGGCAGCCCCCTTGGGAGGGGGGGGGACTAGCACTTCATGCTCAAAATTGGCATTTGATTACCCAGGATAAGTGGGTATTAAACATAGTATCCCAGGGGTACAGATTTCATTTCCACACATTGCCAATTCCAAACGGATGGCCAGATCTGCCACCAGACCAGTGGGCAGAGGCCTAGAAACAAGTCATGTCCCCCATGGATATGGGGGCTATTCAACCAGTACCAGAAAAGGAAAAAGGACAAGGATTTTATTCAAGGCTTTTCCTCATACCCAGAAGAGACAAATCATGGCGTCCAATTCTGGACTTATCAATTCTAAACACATTCCTGGACATTCCAAAATTCAAATTGCTGACTTTACACTAGCTACTGCCTATGCTAGGCAATAATACCTGTTTGGAAACTCTAGACTTAAGAGGTATACCTGCATATCCCAATAAGGGAATCTTGCAGAAGATACTTCAGCTTCAAAGCAGGCTTTTTGCATTACCAATTCTCTGCACTGCCCTTTGGCTTATCTACCGCGCCCAGGGTCTTTTATAAAGTGCCTGGCACCAGTAATTGCATTTTGCAGACAAAGAAACATTCAAATTTATCCTTATCTGGACGATTGTCTCATTCAGGCAGAGGACAAGGACACTCTTCTTCAACATCTGGCATTTGTAAAAAGGCTTCTAGCATGCCTAGGGTACACCATAAACGAAATGAAATCACAACTGGTACCCTCTCAAATAACTACATTCCTGAGCGCAAGCTTGAATACAACTGCCCAGATGGCTTACCTCATGCCAGACAAACAAATTCAAGTGACAACATACTTCAAACAAATGACAACAAAAACCCAGCTGTCTGCAGGACAAATACTTCAGGCTTTGGGGTTCATGGTATCCTGCATTCTACTGATTCCATATGCGAGACTGCATATGAGGAAACTTCACTGGTATCTAAAAAACTTATGGAGTCAGCATTGTCACAGTCTGGAAACAATGATTCTTGTCATTCCCTGCCTGCAACAGGAGTTTCTTTGGTGGGCAGAGACATGTCACCAAAACAAGGGACTGTCATTTATTCTACCCACTGCCACCCCAAACCCTAACTACAGATGCATCAGACTATGCTTGGGGGGCCCACCTGGCAGGGAGATGCATTCAGGGCAAAGGGAGCCCAAACCAAATGCATCTACATATCAACCAGAAAGAAATGCTAGTTGTTCAGAATGCTCTGACAGCCTTCAAGGACTTCCTTCATCCAGGACAAGTACTGATAAAGACAGACAACACCACAGTTATGTGGTATATAAACAAGCAGGGGGGTACCCACTCCTACCCCCTTTGCTGACTAGCCATGGCCTTGTGGAATACAGCCTTGACTTACCAAATAAATCTTCAAGCTCAGTTCCTGCCAGGAAAGCAAAATACTCAGGCAGAGCTAAGCAGAAATCCTATGGACCCGCACGAATGGAAACTGGATCCACAAATCTTCAGCTTGTTAACACAGAAATGGGGGAGCCCAGACATAGATCTATTTGCCTCTCCCCAAAACTGTCAGTTGGACAAATTCTGCACAAGAATTCATCACAAAAAAGCATGGAAAGTGGATGCTCTGTCCTTCAGCTGGAAAAAACTATCAGTCTATGCCTTTCCCCCTCTGCCTCTACTCTCCAAGGTCTTACTAAAAGTCAGACAGGAAAAAACAAAAATGATTCTTATTGCTCCGGACTGGCCTCGCCAACACTGGTACCCGCTTCTAAGGAATATGTCACACCTTCTTCCGTGGTACTTGCCTCAGACACCTTACCTATTGTCTCAGCAGAACTATCAAATTCTGCACACTCAGCTCCAAACTCTGAATCTTGCAGCATGGATTATCAACTAATTTCACCAACCACATCTCTCAGTAAACCTGTGATGGATGTCATTTTGGAGGCCAGAAGGCCTAGTGCTAGAAAATCTTATGCTGATAAATGGAAGAGATTCTGTGCTTGGAACCAAGCACAAGGAATAGACACAGCAAAGCCCAATATTCCTCAGATTTTGCAATACTTAACAGAGATGCTTCACAAGGGCGTGTCTTTTTCTTCAATAAAAATCCATGCCTCTGTCATCTCGGCTCATTACAACACAGAGCCTCCCCTCTTTTCTCATCCCCTGCTAAAACAGTACCTCAGAGGGGCCAAAAATTTAAGGCCTCCCAGGAGAGCGCCAACTCCTGCATGGGACCTCAATTTTGTGCTGGAAAAACTCACCCTACCTCCTTTTGAAACAACAGCTACTGTGGATATAAAATTTATTTCTTGGAAGACCGCCTTTCTTTTGGCAGTCACTTCAGCTAGAAGGGTTTCAGAACTACAGGCTCTCATGGCAGTGAGACTTTCATTATTTTCTACCCGAACAGGGTGGCCCTCAGGACCAATCCTTCTTTTATGCCTAAGGTGGTATCCAGTGTGGCTCTTAACCAAACCATTCACCTGCCAACTTTCTTCCCAAATCCGCAGAACAAGGGGGAGCAGATTCTGCATTCATTGGATGTACACAGACAACTAAGATTCTACTTAAACAGGACAAAATCTCTAAGAAAGTCTGAGCAACTACTTGTGGCATTTGCTGCAGGATCAGAGGGGAAGGCTATATTCAAGCAGACTATTTCTAAATGGATAACCCATTGCATTTGTTTCTGCTACTTGCACCATGGTAAACCTGTGCCCAAGAGGATCAGATCCCATTCCACCAGGGCTGCCTCTACTTCAGCAGCTTTTCTCAGAGGGGTCCCTACCAGAGACACTCTAGAAGCTGCTACTTGGAGCTCAGTTCATATGTTCACAAACCATTACCATTTCCCTCTCTTTTCTAAATCCAGGGCAGGCTTTGCCACTGCATTCCTGCAGGGCCTTATAGCTGCTCCTAATGCTGTTTAGTTCCATCCATAGCTTTGGGATTCTACCCAAATGTAATGACTGCCACAGTGAAACACGTAGAACATAGTACAGTTGTGTACAGTTACCATAAATGTAGATGTTCGAGTGTATTCACTGTTGCAGTCCAGATTACCCACCCTCCAGCCCCCTTTCTATACCTTTTCTTTCCTTCACTATACTCAAAAGCCTTTGTGGTGTATTTGCTTTTAGTTGAAGGTAAATTTTATGCTTTCTAAAGTGCATTTATATATTTATCGTTATATACATATATTTGTGCTCCCCATTTGGGGGGTACCTGACATCTGGGGCAAGAAAAACTGATTAAAATGGCATTGGCTGCATGTTTTATACCCCTGACGACCTGACGTCATGGAAGAGGAGACAGCAACTGACGCAGGACCCAAGACTTTGTTATTCAGGCCAACTGAGGGCAACCTGCCAGCAGATTACCCAAATGTAATGACTGCAACAGTGAATACACTCGAACATCTACATTTATGGTAAGTGTACACAACTGTACTATAAAAATGGCTGAAGATCTAATTACTCTAATCAGGGGTAGTCAACCCCCCCCCCCCCCCGAGACCCAGGTCTGAGCTTCATTATGAATCTTCTGATCAGGATTCTGTTTCTTCTGGCTCTTCTGATGACCTGGATTTGTCCATGCCTACTTATGAGGATTCTGATGCAGAGGATTCCATTCTCTCTGCTTCCCCTCCTGAGGATTTTTCGTTTGGGGAAACTTTACATACTTTGAGAGAATTTTCACTGGGAAAGCCAGGAATTTTCTGATTCAAAAAAGAGGCTTAGGGATTTCCTCCTTCTGCCTCAGAATATGCCTTTGGCTATACCTCCTGTATTAGATATTATTGATGATGTTTTCTCGGAATACAGTTTGGCACCTGATTCCCTGCCCTCCTGCTCCTAGTAAACCTGACAGATACTACAGGGTTCCTAAGTCCCACAAGTTCCTTTTCAAAAATCGTGTTGCAGATCCAGAGACTATTTCTCAGGGGCCCAAGGGCATTAAGGCTTCTACTGCTAAAAATACTACCCCCTCTGATAGAGACTGCAGGGCGCTGGATAGATGGGGTAAAAAGGTTTACACTTCTGCAGCTTTGGCAATCAGAGCTTTAAACTGCCAGTTTTATATGTTAAAGTATCAGCAACATGTTATTGGACTGCTTAAACAGAAAATGATGTTGATTCCTGACTCTGTGAAAACTAAAGATTTACAGGACTTAATGCATTCTGCTGAACAAGTTGGAAAACATACTTTGCAATGTGGTTTTGATTCTTTAGAGGCCTCTTGCAGGGCTGCTGTTACTGGGTCTGCTTAGAAGGCATGCCTGGCTTAAGGAGCAATCTTTGCCTGATCATGTTAAAGCTAAATTGTTGGATGCTCCTTTAAATCAGGACCACCTGTTTGGCAACAAGGCTGAGGAAGTTCTTAAAAAGATGGAAGATGAAGCAAAATCTATGCAAACTGTTAAAGATTTTTTACAAGTGCATCCTCCTCGATTTAGTAGGCACTGGCCTACTAAGAATTGGTTCTTTCCAGTCCCTTCCAGGTCTTCTCAAGCCAAACCCAGACACAGCATAAACCCCAGATTTCATTCCCAGGGGACTCTCAGTACCAAGCAGTGGGGTGCTTCCACTTCCAAATCTGGCAATAACAAGGCACAACCCTATGGTAAACAGTCTCAATGACTTCCTTTTAAAAGTACCAAGCACTTTTCTTTTGACCACCCCTTTGGGGGGAAAGATTGCTCTTCATGCAAAGAACTGGGAACTCATAACCTGGGACAAATGGGTTTTAAATATTGTGACCCAGGGATACAGATTTCATTTCCACACGTTGCCAGCACCAAATGGGTGGCCAGCCTGCCCCCAAATCAGTGGGCAGAGGCTCAAAAGTAAGTACTTTCCCTCTTAAGCATGGGGGCTATTCAACTGGTACCAGAAGATGAAAAGGGGCAAGGTTTCTACTCCAGACTTTTTCTGGTACCCAGAAAAGACAAATCATGGCGTCCAATCCTGGACCTGTCTACTCTAAACATCTTTTGGAGATTCCAAAATTCAAGATGCTGACTCTTCATCAGTTACTTCCTATGCTAGGCAAAGACGCCTGGTTGGCAACACTAGATTTAAAAGAAGCATACCTGCACATCCCAATGAGGGAATCTTGCAGAAGATACCTACGCTTCAAAGCAGGCTGCACTCATTATCAGTTCTCTGCAATGCCCTTTGGCTTGTCTACTGCGCCCAGGGTATTCACAAAGTGCCAGGCTCCAGTTATTGTATTTTGCAGGCAAAGAAGTATTTAAATATACCCATACCTGGACGATTGTCTAATTTAGGCAGAAAGCCAGGGCATACTTTTAAATCATCTGGTGTTTGTAAAAAGGATTCTGACTTGTTTGGGGTACACCATAAACGAAAAGAAATCACAACTGGTACCCTGTCAACAAATTACATTCCTGGGAGCAAGCTTGAATACAACTTCCCAGATGGCTTACCTTACGCCAGAGAAGCAAATTCATTTGGTAACCTATTTCAAACAAGTGGCCACAAAAACCCTGCTATTTGCAAGACAAATACTGCAAGCCTTGGGGTTCATGGCCTCCTGCATTCTTGTAATTCCATATGCAAGACTGCATATGAGGAAACTACAGTGGTATCTAAAAAGCTTATGGAGTCAACATTGTCACAGCCTAGAAACAATTATTCCTATCATACCTTGCCTTCACCTAGAGTTCCTCTTGTGAGCAGAGGCCTGTTACCAAAACAAGGGACTACCATTTACTCTACCACCTGCCGCCCAAACCCTAGCAACAGATTCATCACACTATGCATGGAGGGCTCACCTGGCAGGGAAATGCATTCAGGGCAAATGGAAACCAAGCCAAATGCACCTACATATCAATCAAAAAGAAATGTTAGCTGTACAGAATGCTCTGATAGCCTTCAAGGACTACATTCTTCCAGGACAACTAATGGTAAAGACAGACAATACCAGTGTTATGTGGTACATAAACAAGCAGGGGTGGTTATATGGTACATAAACAAGCAGGGGGGGTACACATTTCTACCCCCTCTGCAGACTAGCCAAGGCATTGTGGAACACAGCCTTGAGCTACCAAGTGCACCTACAAGCTCAATTCCTGCCAGGAAAATTAAATAAACTGGCAGACGGACTAAGCAGAAACCTCATGGACCCACACAAATGAAAACTGGAACCAAGGATTTTCAACATTTTGACTAGCGAATGGGGGAGCCCAGACATAGATCTATTTGCCTCCCCCCAAAACAACCAGTTGGACAAGTTTTGCTCAAGGACTCCTCTCAAACAAACCTGGAAAGTGGATGCTCTGTCCTTCAGCTGGAAAAAAACTATCAGTCTGCGCCTTCCCCCCGCTGCCTCTCCTCTCCAAAGTTCTGCTAAAAGTCAGACAGGACAAACCAAGGATGACCTTGATTGCTCCAGACTGGCCACGCCATCACTGGTACCCACTTCTGCGCAGCCTGTCGCAGTTATCTTCATGGCACCTGCCTCAGACCCCTTCCCTGCTGTCCCAGGAGGAGAACCAATTTCTGCACCCTCAGCTTCCAACATTGAACCTTGCAGCTTGGCTAATCACTTAAATTCTCCCTTTTCATCCCTCATCAAACCTGTGATGGATGTCATTTTAGAGGCAAGAAGACCCAGTACTAGAAAATCTTATGCTGGCAAATGGAAAAGATTCTGTGCCTGGAACCACAGCTATTTCAGCTCATTATAACACAGAACCTCCCCTCTTCTCTCATCCTCTGCTCAAGCAGTACCTCTGAGGGGCAAAAAACTTGAGACCACCCAGGAGAGCTCCAACCCCTGCCTGGGACCTTAACTTTGTATTGGAAAAACTCACTCTACCTCCTTTCGAAACAGCTGCTACTGCAGACTTAAAATTTCTTTCTTGGCAAACAGCTTTCCTTTCAGCAACCACTTCAGCTAGAAGGATCTCTGAATTACAGGTCCTTATGGCAGTGGAGCCTTTCATCATCTTTCATGCAGACAGGGTGTTGTGGACCTTCCTGGTCAACAAATGTTAAATAAATAAAAATAAATATATAATTCAGGTCCTATTTATTTATTTTCATTTATCATAAAAGTTTACTCTTTCTCCTTAGGATTAACTCTATTCAAAGACGAAGTCCCTTAACCAGTCTGTAAACTTGCTTTCTTTCTCACCCTGTCCTTAAAACAAAGGGGAGAGAATTTTGCATTCTCTGGTTGTATCTTGAAATGGCAAAAATATCAGAAAAACAGAACAATTGTTTCCTTTCTACATAAGATTTTTCCTGCTCGTTTCCAATCAGACTTTTTCTAATTGCATTTTCATGGCTATTCCTTTTGTTATGTTACTTCCATTGAAAATCTCTTTCACATCAGATTAAATCACATTCTGCCAGTGCAATGGTCTCCTCGTTATCTTTTTTTTTTCCAAAGTCTGAACACTAGATCACTTTTAGAAGTGGCTATCTGGTCAGCTATCCGCAACTTTACTAAACACTATTAGATTTATGCATTTTCACAATATAGAGCTATCTTTTCCAAATCTGTCATTAGGGAATTCTGGATTCCAACTACTCTACCAGTTTTCCATCTCATTCTCTCTAATCAGCTTTGGGAATTTTCTTATATGTAGTGAATACTGCCATAATGAGAAATGAAGACTGTAGTACAGTTATGTAAGAATTTACCGTAATGGTAGATCTGATGTCTCTTTCATCCATTCCTCAATGGATGGGTCTTCAGATCGTGACCACTCTCAACTTAGGATCCAAAGCTGATACTCCTCCTCTTACCCATAAACGTTCTTGTCCCCATCATTTCCCCAGATTTGTTTGCTATTTGCTAGATTAAGATGTGGTTCACTGCTCATGTGACTCAGATAAATCAAAATATTTTTTTCCTAAGGTATTTCCTCTAATTTTGACAATTCCTCTTTTTTTCTGCCTCACCTTTTCTAGGATGTTTCCCCTCTCCTAACACTGTAGTCATGTACATAAAAAAAAAAATCTGTTATTCCTTGCGCCACTGGCACTCTTCTGTTCTCTTCTGCTCTGTGGTAGTCAGGGTTGGAGTTGAATTCAATAAGTATCTCCTTCACTAATTTATAGTATTGTTTAACTTGTGATTTTTGTTCTTTTTTTTTCAACATGTCCGAGAACCCTCCATCTTCAAGAAATGCCTGGCATGTGGCCACAAAATGCAGAATTCAGACACCCATGCTAAGTGTTTATATTGCCTGGTTGTGGGGCATCTTGATGAAGATTGCTCCATTGCCTTTGGCATGAGAGCTGTTACAGAGGCACTGTAATAAATCAGTCTTGAAGGGACTTCTCCCAGCATGTGTGCGATACCTGTCCCTACCTCTGCCATAATCATCTTCAACATCTGGCGCTTCCCTCTCTGCCAAAAAATCTTCAGACTGACATGGGGGGGGGGGGGGTGGCAAAGGGAGTGAGAAGTCCAAAGAGAAAGCAAAGGAAGCTAAGAAGTATTCTCCAGCTGCTGTAGCATCTTTGGTTTATGTTTCCAAGATGCCCAAGTCATCAGATCTGACGTCTCTTTTGGATCTGATAGTCTTTTGTCCATTACTTCTCATATGGAGCCAGCATTTTCTTTGGAGCCAGTATCCTCGAGACTTCGCAGTCTCTCTCTTCATGAAAGAGTAATGCATTGCTCCTCCACAAGATTCATGGGTGCTAAGCGTAATATCCAGAGGTTATTACATACCATTTTCCCTTCTTCCTCCTTTCAAAAGAAACTTCCTGGCCTTCCACCCAGTCAGAGGAAGGCAGCAGCACAAGAGATTCTGAAGCTGCCAGACATCCAAAAGGTCCCTCCAGACCAGATAGGATTCAGAACTTATTCATTGTTCTTTAGTGCCAAAGAAAACAGGGAACTTGACACCTTTTTTGGATCTAAGCAATTTAAATTGGTTTGTAAAGAAAGAGAGTTCCAAATGCTTATGATCCAATCCATTCTGCCCTTTCTTCACAAGGACGTTTAGATGTACTTTATAGATCTTCAGGATGCATTCTGTCACATTCATTTAGACAGGAGGTCCAGAAGACATCTTCACTTTTGGCTCATAGCCAGTCACGATCAATTCAGATCCCTGCCCTTTGAACTCACCACAGCCCCCAGGGTGTTTACCAAGTGCATGGCAGTGGTGGCAGCTCACTTGAGACTCAAAGGATTCCAGGTATTTCCATATCTAGACAATTGGATCCTTACCGTCCCCTCCAGGCATTTATCTACATGCAAGGGAGACTCTGCTCCAGATTTGCAACTCTTTAGACATTACTGTAAATCATGCCAAGTCAAATTTAAACCCAGTACAGAGCGTGGAGTTTATCGGTGCTCATTTAGGCATGACAAAACAAATGGTAGCTTTACTTCAGCATCGTATTTCTATGATAAGGACTCAAGTTTACTTTCTCATTTCCTGTTCAACTCCTTCGGTGAGATCAGTACTGCAAGCACTAGGTTCTGTGGCAGTGGCCATTGTGTTACTTACTTTAGCATGCTTTTTATGTGAATTCTACAATAGACACTAGTTATACAATGGTCCAATCTCTACCAGCAGCTATCCTGTCCAGTCAGGCTCATCCCAGTTTGCAGAAGACGCATCAGTTGGTGACTGCAATCTGATGATCTACATCTAGGCAGAACTTTTGTTCCTCCAATTCCCTGTGGCCACAGTCACCACAGAAGCTTCCAAATTAGGGTGAGGGGCATTTCTTGTGAAGAACTATCGAAGGCATGTGGTTCCTCCAAGAGACCAAGTTGCATATCAACATCCTGGAGATGAGAGTAGTCCTACTAGCACTGCAGGCCTTCCAAGATGTTCTTCGTGTTTCACTGTTGCAGTCATTACATTTGGGTTATCTGCTTGCAGGTAGCCCTCAGTTTGCCTGATTAACAAAGTCTTGGATCCTGCGTCAGTTGCTGTCCCTTCTTCCATGACGTCAGGGGTATAAAACATGCAGCCGATGCCATTACGTCAGTTTTTCTTGCTGTGCGGTGCCCGAAGCAGAAGCAGTTCGGCCGACTCCTGAAATTCTCGTTTTTGAGTTTCAGAACCGAAGTCTTCAACTAAAGCGAAGTACCCGGTTGGGGAACCTTTTTCTTGCTTCTTACCGATGTCAGTAAAAGTTAATAATTGCATTACTTGTGGAAAGCAAATACCTCATAAAGATTTTCATTCGTACTGTATTCCTTGCCTAGGCCCTGACCACGATGTACCTTGCTGTCGGTATCGTGCTTTATTTAGTCAGCACACTATACGTCGTCTGTATATTTTCACCTCTAAATATTTCTGTTCTCGGTTTAATTATCCAGAAATGTCATCTGTTAGCCATCTGACTACCGGGATTCCAAAAAAAACGCAAAGATAAAGGCAGACAGGCTGCTGAGGTCCAAAACTGCCGATGACGCTTCTCCTAAGCCAGTCGCCAATTCGCCGGTACTCAATGAGGCGCTTTTGCAGCCCCTGATACCCACTACTTTTGATTCGCAGGCCTCTACTGAGACCCATTTGGAGTCCGGTATACCGCAAGATGCTTCAACTATGGAACCCATGGATGTCTCTACCTTGGATGGGTCTGGAGCCGCTGTGCAGGCACCGGCTTCTGAGAGTGCATTCAGGCCTACGGACTTGCATATTAAACTGACACCTTCTTCTTTACTTAGGCCTAAATCTTGAGCCATGCCTAAAAAAATGACGCCCAGGCCACATGCTCAGGCCTCTATGCCTAAAAAACAAATGATAAGAATTGAAGATTAATAACTGTAATCAGGGGTAGCCAGCCCCCCCCCCCTCCTAAGAGTGGACTGAAGTTGATTATGTATCTTCTGATCAGGATTCTGTTTTTTCTGATTCTTCTGATGATCTGGATTTGCCCCTTATCTACTTATGAAGATTCTGATACAGAGGACTCCATTCCCTCCTCTTCCCATCCAAAGGATTTTTCTTTTGGGGAAACTTACATACTCTAAGGGAGCATTTCCACTGGGAAAGCCAGGATTTTTTCTGATTCAAAAAAGAGGCTTAGGGATTTCCGTCTCCTACCTCAGCGTAGGCCTTTAGCTATTCCTCCTGTACTAGATATTGTTGATGCTTTTTCAGAATCTAGTTTGGACCCTGATTACCTGCCTCATGCTCCCAGAAAACCTGACAGATACTACAGGGTCTATGAGTCCCACAAGTTCCTTTTTAAAAATCCTATTGCAGATCCAGAGACTATTTCACAGGGGCCCAAGGGCATTAAGGCTTCTACTGCTAAAAATCCTACCCCTTCTGATAGTGACTCCAGGGCGCTGGATAGATGGGGTAATAAGGTTTACACTTCTGCAACCTTGGCCATTAGGGCTTTAAACTGCCAGTTTCATATGTTAAAGTATCAGAAAAATGTTATTGGACTGCTTAAACAGAAAATTATGTTGATTCCTGACTGTGTGGAAAATAAAGAATTACAGGAATTAATGCATTCTGCTGAACAAGTTGGAAAACATACTTTGCAATGTGATTTTGATTCATTAGAGGCCTCTTGCAGGGCTGCTGATGTCCTTCAAGAATGCAACTGCAGTCATAACATGTGGGTTGTCCTGCCTCAGGCAGCCCTCGGTCGGCCAGATTCCAAAGTCTGGGTCCGACGTCGGCTGATGTCGCATTTCTCTCCGACGAGAGCGGCTGGAGTATATAAGCATCAGCCGACGCCATTTTTTCTAGTCTTTCTTGCCGCGCGGTGCCCAGAAGCAGAAGCAGTTCGCAAGTGCCAGTCGGTCAGCTCCTGTATTCTACGATACCGAAGTCATCAAAAAAGCTAAGTACCCCGTTGGGGACCTTTTCTTGCCTCAGCCGATGTCAGAAATTACTGAAAAAGTTAACAATTGTCTTTTTTGTGGTAAACAAATACCTCATAAGGATTTCCACTCTTACTGCCTCCCTTGCCTGGGCCCAGACCACGACGTCTCGGCCTGTGTAGCCTGTGCTCGCTTCAACAAGCGCACTCTCAGGGCGCCGGGCGGAGTTCGCTGAAGATTTTTTCGCGATAAATTTGCTTACACCATGCCGCCGGATCTTCCGACATCGCAAACTCCCAAAAGCGAAAAGTCTGGGACCGACATCCTCGGCCCACGTCTACCACCGACTCCACGCCAAAACCTAGCGAGTGCTCCGGTTCCCTCTGAGACGGTCTCTCCTCTCCACCGAAGGCACGCATTACCGGCGACTCGATTCCAGACATTACTCCGACGCCAGTTATAGATTTTCCTCCGGATACCAAACCGAGGAAATGCCCGAGACCATTGCTGTAGACAAGGTCACTCCTGCACGGAGCTGCCAGGCCTCCTATGGCCATGTCTATTAAGGCCTACACTAGGGCTAAGGCAGCCAGCAAAACAAAGCATATTACTTAAATCCTTACCTCAGCCGACTCCGGAGACACAAATTATGTCCATGGCTGCTGATTTAATTTCCATGATTAGAGGTTCACAGGCCCATCCTGAGAGAGCATCCCAGCCTCCTCCTGATAAAGGCCCGGGTTGAACCCTCTGACCCTACTCCTTCAGATGAAGACTCTGAGGGCTCTGTCCACTCTGATAGCCAGGAAGAGCTCTTCCAGACCTATGAGGACTCGGATGCAGAAGATTCCATACCTTGGCCTCCCTCCTGAGGATATTTCTTTGGGGAAGTTCTGCACACCATGAGGGAACATTTCAAGTGGCAGGGTCAGGAATATTCTGATTCCAGGAAACGCCTTAGGACTTTCCTTAAGAAGCCTCAGCACAGGCCCTTAGCTATTCCTCCTGTACTTGATGTTCTGGATGATTTGTATTCTGATTCTAGTGCTACCCCTGATTCTCTTCCTCCTGCTCCAGCCAAGCCAGACAGGTATTACAGGGTCCCAGAAACTCATTCCCATTTATTCAGGGCCCATACTGCTGATTTGGAAACTATTTCACAGGGGCCTAAAGGAGTTTCAGCCTCCACCTCAAAAAATCCTTTGCCCTCCAACAGGGAAGCAAGGTCATTGGAGAGATGGGGTAGAAGGGTTTACACATCCACTACCTTATCTATGAGAGCTTTAAATTGCCTTTTTCATATGTTCCAATATCAGGATTATCTTTTAGAAGATTTACAAAAAACATTAGCTTCTCCTGATCCTTTAGACAGGAAGACTTTGCAGGAAGCTGTACATAACACTCAGCAAGTAAGCAATCACTTCCTGCAGTGTGGATATGATGCACTGGAAGCTTCATGTAGGGCAGCTATGACAGGGGCAGTGATGCGTAGACATGCTTGGTTAAAAGATCAACCTCTACCAGATCATGTAAAAGCAAAACTTCTGGATGCACCTTTGGAAAAGAACAAGCTTTTTGGTGCAAATGCTAAGGATGTGTTAAAGACCATCGAAGAAAAAGCTAAATCAGTTCAAACTGTAAAGGATTTCCTCCAGGTTCAACCCCCCAGATTCAGTAGGAATTGGCCTTCAAAAAACTGGTCCTTTCCTAATCCAGAAAAGTTTCAAAGGGGTAAGAACAGACGTGGCGAGGAAGAGGCCAATACAGAGGCCCTTACAGGGGACGTCAATGGCAGCCAGGAAACCAAAGAGGTGACGCAGGGGTTTCTCCTGCCCAACAACCACAATCTCAATGACTTTCCTCTACTACCGCCTACCAGGGAACAACTAGAAGCTCCCTTGGGGAAATTATCTCTGTTTGCAGAAAACTGGCACAGACTGACAAAGGACAAATGGATTTTGGACATTGTAGACCGAGGGTACAGGTTTCATTTTCATACCTTACCAAGAAAACAAGGCATGCCAAATCTACCACAACATCAAAGGGCAGAGGCTATCAAGCAAATCACTCTGCTAACTCGAATGAAAGCAATAGAAAGAGTTCCACAACAAGAACAAGAACAGGGGTTTTACTCAAGACTGTTCCTTGTTCCAAGAAAAGAAACTCAATGGAGACCAATACTGGACTTGTCCGTATTAAACACCTTTCTCATAGTACCAAAGTTCAAAATGCTGACTCTGCAGCAACTCCTTCCCATGCTGGGCAAGGAGTCGTGGCTGATTACTCTGGACCTCAAGGAGGCATACCTGCATGTCCCTATCAGACACAGCTGCAGAAGATACCTCAGATTTCTTGCAGGACCAGAGCATTATCAAGTCTCAGCATTGCCATTTGGCTTATCTACTGCGCCCAGAGTGTTTACAAAGTGCCTGGCTTCAGTAATTGCTCATTGCAGGCTCCAGGGTATACAAATTTACCCGTACCTGGACGACTGCCTCATACAAGTGGACGACAAATTGATGTTGACAAAAAATCTGGAATATGTCATACGATTACTTCAAGCTCTGGGATACACAGTCAACTTCCAAAAGTCAAGACTGCAGCCATCCCAGCAAATAATCTTCTTAGGAGCCAAACTAGACACAGCCTCTCAGATGGCTTACCTGACAGAAGACAAGCAAGAGAAGTTAACTCAATACTTCAAAGGTTTAGCAAAACTCACCCAGATGACTGCAAGGAGATTCCTACAGGCCCTGGGTTACATGGCATCCTGCATTCTACTGGTTCCATTAGCAAAACTACACATAAGAAAGCTTCAATGGTACCTAAAAAGCGTTTGGTCTCAGCACAGCAACAACTTGGAGACAATCATACCACTCATTCCATGCCTACAAAAGGAATTCCTATGGTGGGCCTCGTGAGCCAGGAAAACACAGGTATGTCATTCAAAACCACAGATAACACAGACCATGACTACAGACGCCTCAGACCTCGGATGGGGGCACATGGAAGGCAGGTGTATACAAGGACAATGGTCTCCAAAGGAAACACATCTGCATATAAACCAAAAGGAAATGCTGGCAGTAATGCATGCTATCGAGGCTTTTCAAAACCAACTCCAGCAAGGTCACTTAATGATACGGACAGACAACACCACTGTGATGTGGTACATAAACAAGCAGGGGGGCACCCACTCTTACCCCCTTTGCAGACTGACAATGCAGCTTTGGGAGAAATCACTGAGCCTAAACATCCAGTTACAATCCCAGTTTGTTCCAGGAAAAGACAATGTGTTGGCGGACAGCCTAAGCAGGAATTTCACAGATCCACACAAGTGGAGGTTACATCCGAAGGCTTTCAGACAACTCACTTCGACATGGGACAAGCCAGAAGTGGACCTGTTTGCCTCTCACCTCAATCATCTCCTACCAAATTTTGCACAAGGACATACCATCCAAAGGCTTGGAAAATAGATGCTCTTTCATTCAACTGGAACTCCCTAGCAATTTATGCATTCCCACCTCTGCCACTGATGACCTCAGTATTACTAATGATCAAAGCAGAGAAGCCCAAGAGAATCATAATAGCTCCGGATTGGCCAAGACAACACTGGTACCCACTACTACGGAGCATATGTTACACCAGGAGGTGGGCCCTCCCTCAGTGGCCTCTACTTTTGACTCAACACAATTTCGAAACTCTGCATCCAAACCTTCAGACACTGCAGCTAACAGCCTGGGAGATCCCATAAATAACTTCAGCTTATCTCTCTCCAAGGAGGTTCAGCGGATACTAACAGAGGCTCGAAGACCGTCCACCAGAAAGGTCTACTTAGCAAAGTGGAAAAGATTCAGCAATTGGAATACCAGCAAAGGACATGATGCATCATTACTGAACATCCCACTTATCTTGGAATATTTGGCAGATATGTTACAGAGCGGCCTCTCATATTCTTCAATAAAGATACATGCATCTGCTATTTCAGCTAGATACAACACTGATCCTCCTGTTTTTTCTCACCCCTTACTAAGACAATTCCTCAGGGGAATCAAGAACATTAAGCCATCAAGAAAGGCCCCAGTGCCAGCCTGGGACCTCAATTTTGTCTTAGAAAAACTGACTCTACCTCCTTTTGAGCCAGCAGCTTCAGTTGACTTGCAATTTCTCTCATGGAAAACAGCCTTCCTGTTGGCAATTACCACAGCAAGAAGGGTCTCGGAACTACAGGCCCTAATGGCAATACCACCCTTTATTATTTTTCACAGAGACAGGGTTTCATTAAGGACCAACCCTACCTTTATGCCAAAGGTGGTATCTAGGGTTTCTCTAAATCAAGCCATTCATCTTCCTGCTTTCTTCCCCAATCCTGAGAATAAGGGGGAAAGGTTTTTGCATACCTTGGACATTCATAGACAACTTCGATACTACCTGGACAGAACCAAGGCCAGTAGGAAGTCTGAACAGCTTTTTGTAGCTTACGCCCCTGCAGTCCAAGGAAAAGCAATTTCAAAACAGACTATTTCTAAATGGATTGGACATTGCATCAGATTCTGTTATTCCTTTCATGGAAAGACTGTTCCAGCCTATGTCAGACCACATTCCACCAGAGCTACAGCCACCTCTACAGCATTTTTAAGAGGGGTGCCTACAAAGGACATTCTAGAAGCTGCTACATGGAGCTCCGTGCATACATTCTCAAAACACTACAATCTCCCCTATATTCCAGATCCAGAGCAGGCTTTGCTTCGCAGTCCTGCAGGGTTTGATTGCCACACCATCTCTTTCCTAGAGCATACCTCCTCCCCCAGCTAAGCTATGGTATTCTACCCACATGTTATGACTGCAGTTGCATTCTTGAAGGACATAGTACAGTTTTGTACCTACCATAAATGTAGATGTCCGATAGACATGCAACTGCAGTCGGTTTTCCTCCCTCCATACCCCTCTATGCTTAGGGTCCACTCCTATCCCCCTCACTCTTAGCTGGGGATATCTGTTATGGTGTATTTGTTTTATTGCTCATGTATTTGTTTGGAGTCCTGTTTTTGTCTTCCAATTTGATTACAGCCTTCCTTGGAGGGCACCTGGCATCTGGGGCAAGAAACACTGAAGAAAATGGCGTCGGCTGATGCTTATATACTCCAGCCGCTCTGACGTCGGAGAGAAATGCGACATCAGCCGACGTCGGACCCAGACTTTGGAATCTGGCCGACCGAGGGCTGCCTGAGGCAGGACAACCCACATGTTATGACTGCAGTTGCATGTCTATCAGACATCTACATTTATGGTAGGTACAAAACTGTACTTTACTAGGTCTGTGCTCAGAAGGCATGCTTGGCTTAAGGAGCAATCTTTGCCTGATCATGTTAAAGCAAAATTGTTGGATGCTCCTTTAAATCAGGACCACCTGTTTGGCAGCAAGGCTTAGGAATTTCTTAAAAAGATGGAAGAAAAAGCTAAATCTATGCAAACTTTTAAAGATTTTTTTACAAGTTCAGCCTCCTAGATTTAGTAGGCACTTGCCTCTAAGAATTGGTTCTTTCCAGTCCCTTCCAGGTCTTCTAAGTCAAACCCAGACACATCAAAAACCCCAGGTTTCAGCCCCAGGGGACACACAGAACTAAGCAGTGGGGGGCCTCCACTCCCAAATCTGGGAATAAGACTCCCCCATATGGTAAACTGTCTCAATGACTTCCTTTTAAAATTTCCAAGCACTTATCAACTGACTTCCCCTCTGGGGGTGGGGGGTGGGGGGGATTGCTCTTCATGCAAAGAATTGGGAACTCATTACCCAGGACAAATGGGTTTTAAATATAGTGTCCAAGGGATACAGATTTCACTTCCACACGTTGCCAACACCAAGCTGGGGCCTGACCTACCCCCAAATTAGTGGGCAGAGGCCCAAAAACAAGTACTTTCTCTCTTAAGCATGGGGGCTATTCAACTGGTACCAGAAGAGGAAAAGAGACAAGGTTTCTACTCAAGACTTTTCCTGGTACCCAGAAAAGACAATTTGTGGCATCCTAGCCTGGACCTGTCTACTCTAAACACCTTTTTGGAGATTCCAAAATTCAAGATGCTGACTCTTCACCAATTACTTCCTATGCTAGGCAAAGATGCCTGGTTGGCAACACTAGTTTTAAAAGAAGCATACCTGCACATCCCAGTCAGGGAATCTTGAAGGAAGATACCTACGCTTCAAAGCTTTTAAAAGAAGCATACCTGCACATCCCAATCAGGGAATCTTGAAGAAGATACCTATGCTTCAAAGCAGGCTACATGCACTTATCAGTTCTCTGCACTGTTCTTTGGCTTATCTACTGCACCCAGGGTATTCACAAAGTGCTTAGCTCCAGTTATTGCATTTTGCAGGCAAAGAAGTATTCAAATATATCCATACCTGGACGATTGTCTAATTCAGGCAGAAAGCCAGGACATAGTTTTGAATCATCTGGCCTTTGTACAAAGGGTTCTAACTTGTCTGGGGTACACCATAAACGAAAAGAAATCACACCTGGTACCCTGTCAACAAATTATATTCCTGGGAGCAAGCTTGAATACAGCTTCCCAGATGGCTTACCTCACGCCAGGGAAACAAATTCATTTGACAACCTACTTCAAACAAGTGGCCACAAAAACCCCTGCTATCTCCAAGACAAATACTGCAAGCCTTGGGGTTCATGTCCTCCTGCATTTGTCTAATTCCATATGCAAGACTGCATATGAGGAAACTGCAGTGGTATCTAAAAAGCCTTTGGTGTCAACATTCTCAAGACCTAGAAACAGTGATTCCTATCATACCTTGCCTACCCCTAGAGTTCCTTTGGTGGGCAGAGGCCTGCCACCAAAACAAGGGACTACCTTTCACACCACCCCCTGCCGCCCAAACCCTAACAACAGACTCATCAGACTATGCATGGGGACTCACCTGGCAGGGAAGTGCATTCAGGGCAAATGGAACCCAAGTCAAATGCACCTGCATATCAATCAAAAAGAAATATTAGCTGAGCAGAATGCTCTGACAGCCTTCAAGGACCACATTCTTCCAGGACAACTAATGGTAAAGATGGACAACACCACTGTTATGTGGTACATAAGCAGGGGGGTACACATTTTTACCCCCTCTGCAGACTAGCCACAGCATTGTGGAACACAGGCTTGAGCTACCAAGTGCATCTACAAGCTCAATTCCTGCCAGGAAAATTAAATACACTGCTAGACGGACTAAGCAGAAACCTCATGGACCCACACGAGTGGAAACTGGAACCAAGGATTTTTAACATGTTGACAAGCAAATGGGAAAGCCCAGATATAGACTTGTTTGCCTCTCCCCGGAACTACTAATTGGACAGATTTTGCACAAGGACTCCCCACAAACAAGCCTGGAAAGTGGATGCTCTGTCTTTCAGCTGGAAAAAACTATCGGTCTATGCCTTCCCCCCTCTGCCTCTGCTCTCCAAAGTACTACTAAAAATCAAAAAGGATAAACCAAGGATGATTTTGATTGCTCAAGACTGGCCGTGCCAAGAATGGTACCCCTCCTGCACAGTGTGTCACGGTTATCTCCATGGCACCTGCCTCAGACTCCATCCCTGCTGTCCCAGCAGGAGAACGAGATTCTGCACCCTCAGCTTCTAACACTGAACCTTGCAGCCTGGTTAATTACTTAATCTCTCCTTTACCATCCCTCAGCAAACCTGTGATGGATATCATTTCAGAGGCAAGGAGGCCTAGTGCTAGAAAATCTTATGCTGAAAAATGGAAATGATTCTGTGCCTGGAACCAATCTCAAGGGATGAGCACAGCAGCACCCAATTTACCTCAGATTTTACAATACTTAACTGAGATGCTTCAAAAGGGCCTGTCTTTTTCCTCGATTAAAATCCATGCCTCAGCCATTTCAGCTCATTACAACACAGAACCTCCCCTCTTCTCTCATCCACTGTTCAAGCAGTTCCTTAGAGGGGCCAAAAATTTGAGACCACCCAGGAGAGCCCCAGCCTGGGACCTTAACTTTGTCTTGGAGAAACTCACTCTACCTCCTTTCGAGCCAGCTGCTACTGCAGACTTAAAATTTCTTTCTTGGAAAACAGCTTTCCTTTTAGCAATCACTTCAGCTAGAAGGGTATCTGAATTACAGGCCCTTATGGCAGTGGAGCCTTTCATCATCTTTCATGTGGGCAGGGTGTCCCTCAGAACCAATCCATTCTTCATGCCCAAGGTGGTATCCAGTGTGGCTCTTAATCAGTCCATTCATTTGCCAACTTTCTTTCCCAGTCCACAGAATAAAGGGGAACGGATACTGCATTCCTTAGATGTGGACAGACAACTTAGATTCTACTTGGACAGGACTAAACCTCAAAGGAAATCTGAAATGTTGGTGGCATTTGCTGCAGGGGCAGAGGGGAAGGCTATTTCAAAGCAAACCATTTCTAAATGGATAAGCCATTGCATTAATTTCTGCTATAAGCACCATGGAAAACCTATCCCCCAGGGGATCAGACCTCACTCCACCAGGGCTGCATCTACCTCTACAGCTATTCTCAGAGGCGTCCCTACCAGGGACATCCTAGAAGCTGCTACCTGGAGTTCTGTACATACTTTCAACAAGCATTATCATTTGCCAATTTTCTCTAAATCCAGAGCTGGCTTTGTCACTGCAGTCTTGCAGGGACTTATAGCTGGCCCTAATGCTATCTAAATTCCTCCTCCCAACCATAGCTTTGGGAATCTACCCAAATGTAATGACTGCAACAGTGAAACACAAAGAACATAGTACAGTTGTGTACACTTAGCATAAATGTAGATGTTCGAGTGTATTCACTGTTGCAGTCCTGGTTAATCTCCCTCCAGCCCCCTAACTTCTATTGGCTATACCTCTACTTTCCTTTACTATGCTTAAAAGCATTTTTGGTGTATTTGCTTTTTTGTTGGAGTTATATCTTTGTACTTTTATATTTAATTGCTTCCCATTAGGGTGCACCTGACATCTTGGGCAAGAAAAACTGATGTAATGGCGTCGGCTGCATGTTTTATACCCCTGACGACCTGACGTCATGGAAGAAGGGACAGCAACCGACGCAGGACCCAAGACTTTGTTAATCAGGCTGACTGAGGGCTACCTGCAAGCAGATAACACAAATATAATGACTGCAACAGTGAATACAATCGAACATCTACATTTATGGTAAGTGTACACAACTGTACTATCTCTTCCCTTCGTAACAATTGCAGTACAGACTGACAACATGTCTGTAGTCTGGTACATCAGCAAACAAGAAGGAACCTGATCTTATCCCCTTTGCAGAGAGGCCATGAGAGTATGGGAACAGGCAATCTCTTCAGACTGTTTCCTAGATGCATTGTGCATTCCCAAAAAAAAAAAACAAAATGTTCGCAGACAAGCTCAGCAGATCCATTCTAACGCCCCACCAAGTGGTCTGTCAATCAGTCTGTGGTGGAGATGATCTTCCAGTGTTGGGGCTGACCTTGCTACGACCTATTTGCCACTCCCCTCAGCAACAGGTGCAGCAAGTACTTCGCTCTGATCCCTCTTCAAGGATAATCGGAGAGATGCTTTGATTCACACTTGTTCCCCGAGTCTCCTTTATACTCTACCCCCCCTTCCCCTAATTCCGGTCAGGGATCCAACATCTTAGCCTTAAAACTAACCGCATGGTTTCTCCACTTCCACTAATAGTTAGCCCAGACTTTCTTCTCCTGTATGCTGTATTATTTTGGCTTCTCAAAAAGAATAAACCAAAAACATTTACAGAAGCAAATGGAAAAGATTCTCTCTTTGGGCTTTCAGTAAAGACATTGACCCTTTTCCTGCCTCACTTGCTGTGATTCTGCAATTCTTGACTATGGTGTTTGAGGAAGGAGCTGTTTTTTCTGCTGTTAAACTTCAACTCGCAGCTATCTCCAATTTTCATACTGGCAACAGACATGGTTCTCTTACTTTTTCTAAATTATGCAAAGCTTTCATGAAGGAATTTTTCTTTTAAGACCTCCAATTAAAGATCCCTGTCTGCCGTGGGATCCTACAGTGGTGCTGCAAGGACCAACTCAAAAGCTCTTTGAGCCTTTAGCAAAATCTGGTCTGATGTTTAGGTAAGGTCATGCTTTTTTGTGAACAAATCAGAGATACAATCTGTTATCCATTTAGTTACAGTGAATTTAATCATGAGGTTAACGTAGATTTTTTTAAAGAAAAGGAAACAAAAAGTTGATATGAATTTCGGAATTTTGTTCTATCAAGATAATCTCTGTGTACATTCAGAAGGTGTAGCACGTGTTCTTTATTGGCAAAATTTGGAAAGAAAAAAGACTGGCAAATGAATGGATTGGTTAATGTTATTCTCTGAATCCACTTTAGGTTAAAAAAGGGTTAGTCCATAAAGAAACCCTGTCTTTATGAAAAAATATGCATGAAAAATTAGCAGAAAGAGCCTGAAGTTCAGATATTCTCTTTGCAGAAGTGATGGCTACCGAGAAAACTATTGACCTATTAGCCTGACGAGCCTGGTCTGCAAGGCCATGGAACGTGTCATCATACAACTCGTAAACAAAGACATTGGTAACCTCCAAACTCTGGATCCTACCCAGTTCGGGTTTGTGAAAGGCAGATCATGCCTCCTAAATCTGATCGACTTCTTTGAGGCAGTCACCAAAGCTGTAGATGAGGGTAAGGTGGTTCACACAGCCTATTTTGACCTCACCAAGGCTTTCAACACCATCCCCCATTCTGGAATTATAGCTAGACTCACTAAACTAGGTATAAATCCATATGTCACAAGATGAGTTGCCAACTGGCTCACTGACGGAACCCACACTGTAAAGGTTGCAGACTCTAAATCTGACCTCAAAGCAGTGACAAGTGGAGTACCACAGGGTTCCGTCCTGGGACCTCTCCTGTTTGGTATCTACTTCTCTGAAGTACAGGGCAACACAGAAGGCCTCTGGCTAACGAAGTTCACAGATGACTGCAAACTAGGAGCCATAGTCAAGTCCCCAAATGATGTGGACATCCTACAGAAGGGTCTCACTGAGACAGATGCCTGGTGTCAGAGCCATGGCCTCAAGCTCAATGCCAAAAAGTGCAGTGTCATCTCCTTTGGTAAAAACTCTGTACCAATGAACTACCACATAGGTAGCAATCTACGTAACACCGAATATGTGATGAGACTGTGGGACCCAGGTGGACAGTAGTCCCTCCTTTGATAGTCACATCGCCAAAGTAGTCAGGAAGTCCTTCTACATGGCACACCTCATCATAAAAGGGTTCTCATCCAGAAAAAAAGAGGTCATTGTTCCCCTCTACTTGACACTCTTTAGACCCATTATAGAGCACAACGCGCCCTTTTGGAATGTACCTCACAAGACATCTGCAGCAGCTGGAAATGCCACAGAAGTACCTCACAAAGAGAATTACTGGCCTCAAACAAATGCCCTACACTGACCGCCTCAAAAAACTCCAGCTTTACTCCATAGCATATCGCCTACTCCGAGGTGATCTCTGCCTAACATATAAAGCTATGTAAAACCCAGACATGTTGGACATGCTACACCTAAAGAAATCCCAATCCCTCCGAGCTACACGCTGTAGGGACCTAAATCTTGTCACCACAATAAACAGGACATGCTGGAGGGATAGATTCCTTTCCCAGAGACTTCCCATACTCTGGAACAGGATACTCATGTATGTCAAGCAAAGTTCTTCATTAGCACTCTTCTAGATAAATCTTGATGAGTGGATGGGAAATAGGAAATACACCCCGGGGATCACTTCTGTGTCTCTGCTCGACAGTGGCACAGGCAAATAACTTTCTTGGGTGTCATAAGCCAGGGAACCTTGTTGGCTAGGCTTACATAGGCCCTTGGGCCGATAGCCTAGTACCTACCTATCCCAATCCCTCCGAGCTACACGCTGTAGGGACCTAAATCTTGTCACCACAATAAACAGGACATGCTGGAGGGATAGATTCCTTTCCCAGAGACTTCCCATACTCTGGAACAGGATACTCATGTATGTCAAGCAAAGTTCTTCATTAGCACTCTTCTAGATAAATCTTGATGAGTGGATGGGAAATAGGAAATACACCCCGGGGATCACTTCTGTGTCTCTGCTCGACAGTGGCACAGGCAAATAACTTTCTTGGGTGTCATAAGCCAGGGAACCTTGTTGGCTAGGCTTACATAGGCCCTTGGGCCGATAGCCTAGTACCTACCTATGAACCTATGAAACTTCCCAAGACTGGTCCAGAACATCTGTTGACTACGTTTGTGCTGTAGCTACATGGTCCACTGCTTGTACTTTTATTTATCATTACAAAACGGATACTATGTCTAGAAATAGAGCCTCCTTTGATTCAGTGGTGCTCCAGAATATCCTTCCTTGAGGTCCACCCAAGAGCAACATAGCTAGGGACTCTGTCACATATGTTGAAGAAGAGTGAAAAAGACAACATCAGATTTTAAAAGTTGTGTTTTTATCATAACTAGGTTTCTGTGTAGTCCATTTTCTTTCTTCCTCAACTTCCCTCCCATCTGTCTCCCAGCCATAGCTTCTGGATTGACCTGACTGTATTGGACCCTATAGTTCCCAGATCGAACACTGTCTTTCTTCATCTCCTGTCTTTGTTGATACTATGGGGATTGGGCAGCAAACTTGATCTGGGGCTTTGGTGATAATGCAGAGCACTATGGGTACAGGGAGGAGCTCAAGAGCTGGATCTTAATTCTGGAATAAACAGCGGAGTCTGATCCAAGGATCCGATCTGAACCCATATGTTGAGGAAGAATGTAAATGGACAACACAGATACCTAGTTATGGTAAGAACACAGCTTTTAATTATATCCAGAATTTTGCTTGGTAGAGATGATTTTCCAGTAGGCGGCCGTGGTGGAGCAGTGGTTAGCATTGCCGCCTCACAGCAAGAGGTTCTCTAGTTCGATTCTCAGCTGGTGTGCATTCTATGCGGAGTCTGCATGTCCTCCTTGTGGTCGCGTGGGTTTTCTCCGGGTACTCCGGTTTCCTCCCATATCCCAGAGACATGCTGTAGGTGGATTGGACACTCTAAATTGGCCCTAGGTGTGAGTGCGCGCATGTGTATGCCTTCTGTGGAAGGTTGGGCGCCGGGCTGGCAACTCAACACCATAAAACTCCACTGTCAGTCATGAGCGGACAGGTGATCCACTGTGGCGACCCCTAACCGGGAAAAGCCGAAAGAAGAAGAAGGAAGAGATGATTTTCCAGTCTGGGAGAAATTGTGAGCAAACTCTATCTAAGGTAATGTTGGAGACAGGGTATTGTTGGTAAGGGGAAGGGCCTGAGCTTAATGAGGATGAAGTCAGATCCAGGGTCGGATCCCAAGGCCCATCCATTGAGGAAAGACAGAAGCAGACAAGACAGATATATTGTTATGGTAAGTATGCAACTTTCATATTTCCTGTTGAATCATTATTGCAGTATGATCTCCCAAGCTCCTCCTCCAAGTTTTTAATTCTTATTTACTTTTTCTGGCTGCGGTGTCGCCCATTTTTATATTTCTCCTCTTTTTGTTGTCTCACTATATTCTTCCTTTGGCTTCTACCCCTGTGGTCTGAGGCAAGAAAGTCCTGAAGATTTTTCTGCTTATGTGTCCCTTGCATACCACTTTGCAGTCCTGCACTTTGATCATGCTTCAAAAGTACATTGTGAGAGGAAGATGCCCAAGCTTTAGTATGCCGGCTGAACAAGTAATATCCTTGACAGGATACTTCCCATAGCTAATGAGTATGACGGCACTGATTTAATCAGACACCCACTGTTGTGTTAGTTTGTAGTGCTTCTGGCATTGTACCATAAGACACTTATTTTCAGATGTATATGCTAATCTAGATATTTCAGTTTTATTTTAAATATGAGTTTGTGTTGCATGTTTTTGGTGTTAAAATATAGAAGTTTGCTTCTGAACTTAATTTTAATATTTTGTGTTGTTCCAAAAACAGGAAGAAGAAGCAGCATTGAAGTGGGCCCAGGAAGAGGCTGAGGCACAACGACGGCGAGAAGAGGAGGCACTTGCTGCCAAATTACATCAGGAAGAGGAGGAGAGAAAGCGGAAGGAGCAGGAGAGGCAGAAAGAACTGCTGAGACAGAGGCAGCAGGAAGCACTAAGAAAGTTGCAGCAACAGCAGATGGCACAAATGAAAGTAAGAGCTGGTCAAACTGCAAAACTTCATGTAGTGCTGCTGTAGGTAGAAGTCAGCCAGGAGACTTCAGCCCAAGTAAAAACTAAAGTTGAAAGGGAGGTAGCTGGAAGGATTGAGTGGAAAAAGGCTTGTTGGATACTTAACCTAAGGAAGGGGCAGGGTTAGCCAAGCAGAGAGAGAGAGAGATCAGAGAAGTCTGGCAAAAAGATGAGGTACTAAATTAATACTTTGCTTCAGTCTTCACAGAAGGAAAGCAGTGAGAAGGTGCCCACATGCTGAGAGGGAGGTAGGGCAGAATGGGAAGAACAGTGGACAGATAGCATGACTTAGAGGAAGGAGGTTCAGAGGGAAATGTCGTTGCTTAGGTAGGTAAATCACAAGGACCAGGCTGGCTGCTTCCCAGAGTTCTTGGAAATATTTTCCGTGTGCTGGCAGAGACCCCTACCCCTTGCTGAAGATCTTCAGTAAATCACTGGCAGTTGCGAAATTGTCAAGCACTTGAAGGCATCAATTGTGGTATCGTACAAGGGGGCAGTATCAAAAAAAAAAGTCAAGAAACTAGGCCATGTTAGTTTAACAATGATGGCAGGGAAAAGTCTGAGGAGAAAGGCTGGTAACATTTCTAGTAGACAGCAGTCTTCAGGACAGCAGCCATCATGGGCTTCACAATGAGAAAAAGCTATTGGGCAAATCTCATTTGTTTATGAATGATTTACACTGAACAGTATGATAAGGATCTGATACCTTCATCTCCTTGCTGGCCCTGACCTTTTGCAGAGCAAGTCTGGGGAAACCCAGGATAGGTAGATAAATAAAGAGATAGGCACCAGGGCTGCTTCATGGTCAACTGCTGGAAACAGAGTACAGAAAAGTAATTTATGGTCAGCCAGAGTATGGAAGAAATGGAAATGGACTGATAGACTTGATCTTTGTCATAAAAAGTTCCAACATTCATATGTCATTTGACTTTGTGGTGTTTTTGGAATTCAAGGAGGACTGTGGAAAGAGTCTCCTTGATGTCCTTCAAGGATGCATCTGCAGTCCTTACAAATGGGTTGTCCTGTCGTCAGGCAGCCCTTCGGTCGGCCGGATTCCAAACTCTGGGTCTGGCCTCGGCTGATGTCGCATTTCACCCGACATCATAGCTGCAGTTATTCGGGTATAAAGGCATCAGCCGACGCCATTTTCCTCAGTCTTTCTTGCCGCGTGGCGCCCGAAGCAGAAGCTGTTCGCAAGTGCCGGTCGGTCAGAACCAGAGATTACTACTACCGAAGACTTCTAAAAAGCTAAGTACCCCATTGGGGACTCTTTCTTGCCTCAGCCGATGTCAGAAAAAGTGAATAACTGTTTAACTTGTGGGAAACAAATACCTCATAAAGATTTCCACTTTTACTGCTTACCTTGATTAGGCCCAGACCACGATGTAGCAGCTTGTTTAGCCTGTGCTTCTTTCAACCGACGGACGCTTAGACGTCGGTCGGAATTTGCTGAAGAGTTTTTCGGCTCCGCTTTTGCTTACATTATGCAGTCGGATTCTCCGACTACGCAAATTTCTAAAAAGCGCAAGGAAAAGGACCGACACTCGCGGTCTGCGGTTTCGGCCGAAACCGCGGTTAAGCCAACCGCGAGTGTCTCGGTTTCGGCTGAAACCGAGTCTACGGTTCTTCCTTCGGCCGAAAGCTTGCCTCCTACCGAGGCCTCATCCAGCTTGGCTGAATCTGCTACTGAAATCCCACCCGCTCTTGCAGGTTCACAGGATTTATCTGATACTATCCCTTTGGATATTTCTACCCCTGCACGTGGAGCTGCTAGGCCACCTGCATCCATGTCGATTAAGGCCTTTGCCAGGGCTAAAGCAGCAAAAACTACCAAGACTGTGCCTGCTAAGACCCCCTCTCACAGGCCTAGCTCTAGTTCACAAATGCTTAGTCTAGCAGAGGATCTCATTTCTTTGATCCGGGGATCCCAACCACATCCAGACAGGGCCTCTCACCCACCTCCAGAGAAGAGGACTAGAGTAGAGCCCCCTGAGCCAGTTTCTTCAGATGACTCCTCTGATGAATCAGATAATTCAAACCCTCCAGATGGCCCCTTTTCTCCTTATGAGGACTCTCATGCAGAAGAGTCCATTCCTTCTGCCTCTCCGCCTGAGGAATTTTCCTTTGGGGAAACCTTGCATGCTATGAGGGAACAATTTCAATGGCAGGGCCAGGATTTCTCAGACTCTAGGAAAAGGCTTAGAACCTTTTTGCATTTGCCACAGCATAGGCCTTTAGCCATTCCTCCAGTACTTACTGTTGTGGATGATGCATTTAATGATGCTTGTACTGCTCCTGATTCTCTTCCTCCGGCCCCTGCTAAGCCCGATAGGTACTACAGGGTTCCGGACACACATTACCATTTGTATAAGGCCCCTTTTGCAGATCCCGAAACTATCTCCCAGGGACCCAAGGCTGTAGCAGCTACCTCTGCCAAAAACCCCCTCCCCTCTGAAAGGGAATTTAGGGCCTTAGAGAGATGGGGTAAAAAGGTTTACACTTCTGCTACTCTAGGGCCTTGAACTGTCAATTCCACATGATTCAGTATCAGGAATTTATGTTAGACCAGTTAACTAAAAAACTGTCCTCGGATGAACCTTTAGACAAAAAATCTGTACAGGAAATGGTACATAACATTCAGCAGGTCAGTAATCATTCCTTAAAATGCGGCTATGATGCACTGGAGGCTTCCTTTAGATCAGCCATGACTGGCACAGTGATCAGAAGACATGCATGGTTAAAAGAGCAGTCCTTACCAGGCCATGTTAAATCAAAGCTCCTAGATGCTCCCATGGATAAGCTCAATTTGTTTGGCTCCCCTGCGCAGCAGGTGCTGAAGAAGGTGGAAGAGAAAGCAAAATCTGTCCAGACAGTCAAGGATTTCTTGCAGGTCCAGCCTCCAAGGTTTAGCAGGAACTGGCCTTCCAAGAATTGGTCCTTTCCAGACACCTCCAGAGCTCCGAGAGGCAGGAATAGACGCTCAAGAGGCAGAGGTCAATCCAGAGGTGCCTACAGGGGACGTCAGTGGCAGGCTAACAACCAGCGAGGTACAGCCACAGATCCAGCCACCACCACTTCCACAGGACAATCACAGTGACTTGGCTCTGGCACCGCCTACCAGGGAACAACTAGAAGCACCCTTAGGCGGGAAGCTAGCCTTATTTTCAGTAAACTGGCATTACATCACAGGAGACAAATGGATTTTACAGACAATAGACCAAGGTTACAGGTTTCACTTTCATACTCTATCAAGGAAGAGAGGAATGCCAAACCTACCTCCAAATCAGAAGACAGAAGCTCTACAACAAATAACTCACTTACTAAGGATGAGAGCTGTAGAAAGGGTACCATCTATGGAACAAGGGCAAGGATTTTACTCCAGACTCTTCCTGGTACCAAGAAAAGAAAATCAATGGAGACCTATTCTCGACCTGTCCACTTTAAACACATACCTCATTGTTCCAAAATTCAAAATGCTGACCCTACAGCAGCTTCTTCCCATGCTGGGCAAGGAGTCTTGGCTGGTAACTCTAGATCTCAAGGAGGCATACCTGCACGTCCCCATACGACCAAATTGCAGAAGATACCTCAGATTTCTTGCAGGATCAGAGCATTATCAATTCTCAGCATTGCCCTTTGGCTTATCTACTGTGCCCAGAGTATTCACGAAATGCCTGACATCAGTAATTGCTCATTGCAGGCTTCAGGGAATTCAGATTTACCCTTACCTGGATGACTGCCTGTTACAAGCGGACAACAAAAACAAATTAACAAAAGATTTGGAAAGGGTCATTCATCTTCTACAAGCCCTGGGATACACAGTCAATGTAAAAAAGTCAAGGCTGATACCATCCCAAAGGATAACCTTCTTGGGTGCAGATCTGGACACATCAAAACAAATGGCATTCCTGACAGTAGAAAAACAGGAGCATCTCCCTCTCTACTTCATGGCATTAACAAAGCAGAACCAGCTAACAGCAAGAAAAGTCCTGCAAGCCCTGGGTTATATGGCATCCTGCATAATATTGATTCCACATGCCAGACTACATATGAGAAAGTTACAGTGGTACCTAAGGAATTTATGGTCTCAGCACAAGCACAGCCTAGAAACCCAAATTCCAATAATTCCATGCCTGAAGCAAGAATTCCAATGGTGGGCTCAGGCCTGTCAATTAAACAAAGGACTGCCCTTCCACAGCACTCAACCAAGCCAGACCATCACAACGGACGCCTCAGACCTCGGTTGGGGGGCGCACATGCTGGACAAGTGCATACAAGGCTTATGGACTCAAGACCAGCTGCACCTACACATAAATCAAAAGGAAATGCTGGCAGTAAAACTGGCAATTCAGACATTCAGACCATTTCTTCGACAGGGTCAACTGTTGATAAGGACGGACAACACCACAGTTATGTGGTACATCAACAAACAGGGAGGCACACATTCATACCCTCTATGCCGGATGGCAATGGACCTCTGGAATGTGGCCCTGAGCTTCAACATTCAGTTACAAGCAATTTTTGTGCCAGGAAAAGAAAATATACTAGCAGACATCCTAAGCAGAACTACCACGGATGCCCACGAATGGATGCTGCATCCGGACATCTTCAAAACCATTACAGGGAAATGGGGACTACCAGAAATAGACTTATTTGCATCCCCACACAATCACCAACTGAAAAAATTTTGCACAAGGACGTACCACCCACTTGCTTGGAAAGTGGACTCCCTATCTTTCAGTTGGAAAAACCTGACAGCATATGCATTCCCACCTCTTCCTTTGATGCACAAGGTGCTATTGAAGATCAAAGAAGACCGTCCAAGGACCATCCTGATAGCTCCAGACTGGCCAAGGCAACATTGGTACCCATTACTGAGGAGTATGTCTCGGGAACAAATATGGCCTCTGCCCCTAGTTCCCTTGCTGTTAACACAGAACAACTTCAAAACCCTGCATCCAAACCTGAAAACACTGCAGCTGGCTGCCTGGAATATTGCATAAGACCAAATAACCCAGATTATCTCAAAGGGTTAACGACATTATCTTGGAGGCTCGCAGACCCTCAACAAGAAAAAATTATTCAGCAAAATGGAAAAGATATCTCATTTGGAGTACTGCAAAAGGAGAGAATGTGTCACTGGTAAACATAGCTAACATCCTAGAATACTTGGCAGAGCTCTTCCACAATGGCCTGTCCTATTCCTCCATTAAGATTCATGCATCAGCTATTTCAGCAGAATACAACTTGGATCCTCCAGTCTTCTCACATTCTCTACTCAGGCAGTTTCTGAGAGGAATTAAAAATGTAAAACCACCTAGGAAGCTACCATTGCCAGCATGGGACTTGAACTTTGTGCTAGAAAAGTTGACACTTCCTCCTTTCGAGCCAGCAGCAACAGCAGAATTACAGTACTTATCATGGAAAACTGCTTTCCTGCTTGCAATCACTTCAGCAAGAAGGGTATCTGAACTACAGGCATTAATGGCAGTACAGCCCTTCCTGATCTTCCATCAAGATCGAGTGTCCATGAGAACTAATCCTACTTTTATACCAAAGGTGGTCTCCAGGGTATCTTTAAATCAAGCTATCCACCTGCCTACATTCTTCCCCAACCCACAGAACAGGGGAGAAAGACTGCTGCATACCTTGGATGTACATAGGCAATTATGTTACTACCTGGACAGGACCAAGAGCAATAGAAAAACTGACCAGCTACTAGTAGCATATGCAACAGGAATGGAGGGAAAAGCAATTTCAAAACAGACAATCTCTAAGTGGATAGGAAATTGCATTAGATTTTGTTACTCCTACCATGGGAATAAAACTCCAGAAAACATCAGGCCTCACTCTACAAGGGCTACAGCCACTACCACAGCTTTTTTATGAGAAGTGGCTACCAAAGACATTTTAGAGGCTGCTACTTGGAGCTCCGTGCATACATTTGCCAAGCATTATAATTTACCCTTATACTCCAGATCCCGAGCAGGTTTTGCCACTGCTGTTTTGCAAGGGATCTTAACTACACCATAATCTTATTTCTCCTCCTCCCCCAGTTTGGCTATGGTATTCTACCCATTTGTAAGGACTGCAGATGCATCCTTGAAGGACATAGTACAGTTTTGTACCTACCATAAATGTAGATGTCCGATAGGCATGCATCTGCAGTCAGGATTACCCACCCTCCTTCCCCTCTGTGGTACTCCTAGGGTATTTGCCCATCTTGTAGCTAGCTGGGGTAATCTATTATGGTGTATTTGTTTGTATATATGTACATACATGCTTATTTTTTGTTTGCTCTCTACTGTTTGGAACCATTTGCATTTATCCAAATTTAGCCTTCCTAGAGGGCACCTGGCATCTGGGGCAAGAAACACTGAGGAAAATGGCGTTGGCTGATGCCTTTATACCCGAATAACTGCAGCTATGACGTCGGGTGAAGTGCGACATCAGCCGAGGCCAGACCCAGACTTTGGAATCCGGCCGACCGAAGGGCTGCCTGACTACAGGACAACCCATTTGTAAGGACTGCAGATGCATGCCTATCGGACATCTACATTTATGGTAGGTACAAAACTGTACTTTCTTGTGAGTGAGAAGGTCCCTCTCAGTAGAAGAGTGAGTTAGAGTTTCACCTGAGATTCAGCTTGGAGGACTCAAAAGAACCTTTTATTTTTAGTCTGCTGCCCTTCCTGTCTTCCACGGATAGAGGAATCTTCCTCCACTAGTAGTACTGCTTCCTTTTGTCTACATTTTCTCTTGGCTTTTATACACTAGAGAATATATCCCAAGTTATTTTAGGCTTCTTTTCCCTCCCTGTCTGGCTTGGTCCTGTGCTTATTTTGTCTTATTGCTAGGAGAAGCCTTTCTGATCATGGTTCATTCATAGTTTGGACTGGCAGCTGCTTCTTCCTCATCACTTCATTTTGACTGGTTTGACATAGTAGAACTGTTTTCTTAGGGTTAATCTCATGCTGTGTCAGTGTTTCAGAACTGAGTGGTCAAGAATCTGTTCAGCTCTTGTTGTTCATCTTGCTTGGTTAGGAGACTTCACACACTGGTTGGGTATAGTGACCATGTAACTGCTTATTCCTGTCTGCTGTCAGCAAAGTCAGTGATAGGGAGTGAATGGGTTGATGCATGAAATCAGTTATAATTTCTGGCTAGAGTTCTCATCTTTCCATAGTACTGTCTTTTTGGTCTTCTCATCTTTCTTCTTTGGCACTTCGTTTTACTCTGTTGCTTCCTCTTCAGCAGATCAACTTTGAATGTACTGTTCCATTTCTTCTTCATGGTCCGATTTATTAGCCATACCCCCCATTACCATTCAGCTAACATGGGTCCTTCCAGTGCTGGCCTTTTAATGCATACCTGATTTTATCATGTACTGATTCCAGATAGTGTGCTGTATTTCTGGGTGAGGACTGAACACTTAGCATTTGAACAGGATCCTCTACCTTGACCTCTGTCTGGTAGGTACCCTCTAACATGTTTTGGCAGGCCATACACTTTGCTCCTTCTCACATGGGTGGACAGATGTTGACAATTTCCCTTAGGAGCACACAGAGATCACAGTCAGTCTGGGGCTGGTTTTTGCCTCTTTCTGCAGATCCCCATTAAGACTCCCCACTGGCACAGTGTTAAGATCTCAGCCGAGTGGCCAACCTAAGACCTCCAGTGCCCTCTCTGTCCAACCAGTGCTTTGTGTCTCTGACCAAGTAGCTGACACACAAATACTTTGAGATTTGATTGATGTATAAACACACGCACACACCTGGGAACGGCTGGCACAGGTTTACTAGCTATGCCCCCTTCTGCCCAGACTATAAGGTAGTACCAGTTGCCACCAGCCACCCTTACTTATCAGCTACTGTAAGGCCCGTACCAAAGGCTGTCCAATCCTACTGTGTAATATTACTGTTATACAAATGGTAAGTGTGACCAAGACTTTCAAGGCTATTGGAGTGGCCTATACAGTGTCGCCAGTTACATATGCAAGTACTCTAAGAGCTTAAATATCTCTAAACAAACCAGCCACAATTAAAAGGTTTAAATGCATTTAATAATAAAAGAACAAGACAATACTAAATAACTCAACACAGTGACTGCAGAGTTCAGTGTCACAGGAAATATTTTAAAACAACATTGCAGGACAGTCTTAAATAAATACAGAAAACATCTAAACTAATCTTTACTGTATTCCTATCTATAAATAAGAGAGATTACTGTACCCTGATTACGTATTATTAGCAAGGCAAGTGCTGATGAGAGAATGTTTCCAGGTCCAAAGACAAATATAAAATGCACAGTATCAGAGAGTTCCTAAATTAATATCAAAATATTACTGCTGGGTCAGTTGGATGACATCACTCTGTTACCTGTTTTCAGTTCCCAGGCTAACAGAAACCAACATCTCTGTGTCAAAAAATCTCAGATTTGCAGCTGCTAGGAAGTCACAGAGCAATAAAAACACTTTACATTTTAAACCTAGTAATTATTTCTGTTTCAAGACCATAGGAAAAACTTCTAGCTCTAGGTATCCTGTCTCCTTACTGCATTAACTAACCTCCTATAGCACATCATAAAACACTTAACTCCGTATGTTCCAACTTCTACTATTAAAACATACATTTGCATCAGGATACAGTTTATAGACATTTCTGTTCTTTTCCAGTAGGGTACACTGTGGTTGCATTCTTGGAGCTCAGTACATAATACACAGTTCAACACACACTTCTGCACCAGTAGACTAATATACACATAACATAAGCATATGAATCGCATTAATATTCGCAAATGACATATGATTATTTACAAAATTCCATATAGGTGGGCTGGCAGTGTCACAGGCCTGTTCAGTCCCATCCCTCTAATTGGCTCCTCCAGTGACCAGGGCATTCTGCCATTTTGTACTGTTTTCTGTGTTGCATCTCTGTATACCATGGAGCTGGCTTTAAATTTGTATATTTCATACTGTTATTTTTTTGGGGTTAAAATGAGTGTTTACCTTATATGTCATTTTGACATGTCTGTGAACCTACCATCTGGTGATGCTGTTGCTTTCTGTATGTTTATAAATATGGTCCCCTGCCATATGTAAAATTAATACAATTTAATACATCATCTCAAAAGATATTCAGTGCTATGGAATAATTACTGAGTCTAGATGCTCATATTTTTCCAATGTGAGTTTTATATTTTGTGTATTGCTGGCAGGTTAGAGTTCTTAACCTTCTCATTGGTTGTGTTTCATATTTATATGCTACTTCTTTTACATTTACTGTCGTATGCCTTTTTCTTTTCAGCATCACTTCTTTTTGAAAGCCTCTAAATAGAATGTCTTATAAGGATGTACAGCTTTGATGGTGTCTTCATACTTGCAGTTTTTTTCTTCACTAGAAGAAAAGTACTCATGGCCATTTCAAGTAAAGCAAACTTTACTTGTCCTTGAAATATTTTTCTGATAATTGAGATTACTTACCTCAGTGTGACTGTGGCGAGTAGAGACTTGGAAAGGAATTAAATCAAAGCAGTTTAGTTGTCTAAGTTGGCAAAGGACTCTATACTTGGAAAAAAAAGAACTGTGTGTAGTTAAAAAGTGTAAGATAGATGTATTGCGGGTACTGTTGTGGACTTCACAGCATCCTCTGCAAAAAGCCGGCTGCTGAAATACTATGTAGTATCATATTTTTCAGAAGTAATTGGAGATTTCTATCACATAAAAATAGAATAATGTGTATGTCATTCATTTGCACTTCTTGGTTCTTGCTTTCTGTTCCATAGCTTTGGGTAATGGCAGTTTACTTTAACTGATAAATGGACTGGACCAAAGCAGGGGTCGCAGCCAGCACAATGCTCCTATGTAGCTGATGAGGGCCTGGTGCTAGCTTGGGGGCACCGTAAACGCCAAAATAAAAACTGTTCCACCCTCATCTCTCAACATTGATTTTACATCTTTTTCATTTGTGTCAGCTTCTGTTTGTTGACAGCTCCAAGTATTCCTTTATTGGCTGAAATGTAGAGCCACTGAGAAAGAGAGATGCCCTGGAGCATGTTGCAATCAAAATGTACCAATACAACCAAGTACTAGCATTTGTGCACTGGCTTAAGGGGGGGGGGGGCAGTATCATGCAGGGCTGAAGATGTTGATGTGTGGATGTGATTAGTATGTGGTATCGCTGGGTGGGGCATTTTGTATAGGGCCCCATTTTGCTACAGGGCAACTCTGGTCCAAAGACCTTTTCTAGCTGTAATCTGGACCTAGAAGCAACAGACAAAAAAATCACATGATTATTTAAAATATAAGTACAGAAAAACTCAAGTATACTGTAGAGTTACAAGCACTCAGTATTGCATGCAAATCTTACAGTTGTAAGCAAAGACATCAGTCATAGACATTATGGTAACTGAGATAAGTAACTTCATGATACGAGCAGTACATTTCTTCATTCAAAGAGAGTTGTAAAAGATTAAACAATGAATGTCATGGTCTTAACTATAGTAAAGCATTGACTCCCTTTAGAGAACAGCTACGGTATTTTTATTTTCAATAGCTGTAGTGAATGAAAGCTGCAAGCAACCATAGTCCATGTGTGAATTGTTGCTCATGTGGTAGATATAAATATAGCTGGAAAGTGATAGCTGAATTTGCAAGGTTCGTTAAAACACTTCTGTGATCTCTGTTAAGATGCGTTTTCGAAAACTTTTCAGTCTTAACTTCTGAAACCGGACTTTCTAATTTGAAGGAGCCATTTTTCATTTTTCCATCATTCATGAGTGTCATATGATTTCAGCAGTGATGGCGCCATGCAATATTTCAGTGAATCTGTTTAGTAATATTTTATAGAAGAGGGTGCTTAGGCATTGGGTCTTTGTCCTGTAAAGTACCATTTATGAGTTTAGGTTTATGCAAGAACTTCCTTTGCATTTTAACACAATGCAGTATCTTTTTCTTGGGGTGGGGGATAGAGGATAGTTAGACTAGCTTTGAGGCATTTTGGACAATATTCTAATACTACTGCTGTTGCGATCCTTCCGCCGAAGAGCTGTTTGATAAAATCTACTTTTGAGTGGCTCACTGCCCATTAGAACATTTTAAAGCTGATCTTGGAAACATGTAAGAAGCCTTAAGTTACCAGTTTCTCTTGAACCTGTTTAATGCCTTTTTGTGGCTGTGTGGAAACTCATTCATCCCTCCTTTTTGATTTATATCATCACCACTGTGTGATCATTCCTCCTCAGTAGGTATCCCAAAGCAGATTTTTTTTGTGCGTACTTCTATGCAGTATGGCACTCAACATGTCTTCTTCTAGACACTGTTGATTAAAGTGCATACATTTTTGTAAGATAAAAGTCTTTCTGCCCCTTAGAACTTTAGTCTCTTAATTTTTTTTCAAGCTTTTTAAACACAAAGTGGAAAAAAATGCCTTACTCTTGAGTTGGAAGTTATAAAGAAACCCCTTAATCCTGCATCTCTGGTAGAATTCCATTTAACTCATTACTTTAGATGTATCCACCATTGTGTTCCTTCTTTGGCTTATGTTGTCCTCATTTCATAAGGAATTGTTTTGCTGTTTGTTTAGGTACAAGCTTTAGTGGACAAAGTGCATTCTGGGGAGCTGTCTTATGAAGTCATTAAGGCCGTCCAGAAGAGAGGTAAAGGTTTTCTGAATCCTCTTCCTTTTCCTCAGCTGAAGAAGGAAGAATGCAGTCAGGCAGCAAGAAAGACTTGCCAAGCATGAGATGTTGCCAGTCCAATACCCTTGCTAATTTATCAGTCACACAAGAGATTTATGTCCTGCACAGTCTCATCATCTTCATTCCTCACCAGTGGGATTAGTTTCTCTAGGTTCACTACAACCTGAAGAGCCTTCATACAGGATAGGTGAGTCCCGAATGTTGTCAGAAATGCCAAATTATTTAATTTATTCATTCATCAACCAGGATAGCCCCTTTTCAGCAGTGGACATTTCATTTGAATTTCCATCTTTATGCAGGAAAGTAATAAGATTACTTCCAGAATAGAAGGAAGAAAGACTTTTGCCCTGTTAATGAGTGTAGATACTGGGTAAAAGGGCATTGGTTCTCATCCTATTAAAATTGGATGGTAGGTTGTCTGCAACAAGAATTGTGGGTTTTGTTTAGTGTTCAGGGAGAAGGTGAGGTATGATAGCCGTGGGCATAGAGAATTGGGTATGTTGGTGCCTTAGTGGCAGTATGAATGATGTAGGTGTTATATTCATTGGCATGTAATGTGGTATGGTTCATTAGGATAGAGATTTGGTTGGGAAGATCTTTTTGGATGTATGAGTGTGTTGTGATTTTCTCCAGAAGAGTTTGAAATTGTTTCGGTGGGTGTTTTTGTAGTTTATGGCAATAAGAACTCTTGTCAGAAATGACATGGAATTTGGTCCAGTTTCTTTGTTATACAGCCCATTCTTTCCATGCCTTGTCACATTTCTTCATTAGTTGCTTGATATCTTTTCTTAGCTAGTGGGCTGGATTGCATTTAATCCTTTTTCTTTCTGAATTTTTATTTATTTGTGTTTGTTTTTTTTGGTGTAGAGCACTGATCTCCATGGACCTTTTTCAGACTAAGCCCTGAAGCTGTGACTGGTTAAGTAACTTGCTCAGAGTCGCACCATTAGGCAGTGGAAGTTGAGGGAGTCGTATCTTGCTCCGCTGAATGAAACAGCTTATTCACAGTTCCTTAATCCTATAAGACACCTGCCAGACTGGTGAATGGTTCTAGGCTGTTCAGGATAGAAAGAAAAATGATAAACTATTCTGTACCATCATTAGGGGATGTGTTTTGTAAGCTCCGGTCACACTGCTTTAAGGTTGTAAAGATGTCTTTATTAAATAGGGATACGTTTACAGGGTAGAGTATAGTAATGATGTTTTCCTGGAGTTTATTGAATTTACCTATTGTCGTTTTTAATTTCTCCAAGTCTTTTGGGTTTCTAATACCATTCCTAAGTCAAAGTACGATTAAAGTTCATGAAATTAGTATTGTTTCACTCTTTGATGTTAGCCAAAAGTGCTCTTCGCAGCACCAGCAATGTGCCCAGTAATGACTCCTCTTGCAATTCGTATGGTGTTTTATGAATTGGTAACATATTTAATATGATTGTAAATTCTTTTTCATAAGATCAGTTGCTCCTACTACTATTGGAACTGTCTGGTAGCTTTCATCCACATGGCTCTCATTTCTGGCTGCGGATCTAGGTATTTTTATGACTTTGTGTCTCTGTACGCGAGACACTGTAGTCACTAGGTGTGGCGATTTCAATGATCAATGCTACTTTTGTCTTCTTTTCTTGGACCACTATGTCTGGTTTTCTAGCGTCTGTCTTTTGGACTTTTGGTATTGGGTGATCCCATGTGATGTAAACTTCATAATTTTCTATGATTCACTGTGGCTCATGTTTCCACTGTTTTTCAGCCACTTCGATACCATAATGTTTGCACAATCTCCAGTGTAACAATCTTGCCACATTATTATGCCTTTCAGTATACAGGCCCTCTGCCATTAGAGAGTCGCAACCAGCAATAAGGTGTGTGACTGTTTCCAGTTCGGTTCCACAAAACCTACATATGTCTGTTTCTCCTACATGTTCAATGGACTTAGTAAACCAGTGTGTACGTAGCCCACTATCTTGAGCTGCCAATATTAGCCTTTCATTTCTTGATGTAAATTCACCTCTCCTTAACCATTCCTGCGTTCGTTCTTGATCAGCATGAGGATCTTCCAGAAGTTTTCTATACTTGCAACTATATATTTATGTTTTTTCCACATTTCTTGCCTTCTCACCTGGCCCGTCACCTTATATTCATTCTTTTGTTTTTTAGCACATTCAGTTGCTGCCTGTTTTTATCCACTTCTGGTTTGATTTCCATTCCTGCTTGACGCTGATATGCTTCTGCTAAGTTAAGCAGAGATGTCATCTTAGATTTATTCTCCTCATGTTTCAAAACTTTCACCACATTTGGATCTTGTGAGGTCAGTAGATATGTGTGGTGTCCCGCAATTGCAGATCTATACATGTAATCAATTTCAAGGAGGCCCATCCCTCTTTCAGAACGGGGAATATATAATCTTGGTGTACACTGATTTTTATAAATTATTTGGTGAGCATGAAGCATTCTTATTGTTTTAATATCCAATCTATCCAACACTTTTTGGGGCCAGTCAATCACTCCAAAACTGTAAGTTAGGACAGGAAGAGCAAATTGATTTATAGCTTGGATCTTCTTCCTAGGTGTCGGTGCGGTTTTCAGGATTAATTTAAGTCTTCTAAAGTACTCCTTACTAAGCTTTATTCGCATTTCTTCATGTTTTATTGCTGATCCTTCATCAATTCCCAAGTATTTATACACCCCATCTTGCTCAAGTTCTTTTATATCACATTCTTGTCCCAAACTGATGGTTTCCTGTTGCTGCAATTTTCCTTTTTTAAAGGTTGCTTTTGCACATTTATCAAGACCAAATGACATTCCAATATCATCTGTTTGCCTTATCATCTTTCCTCTCTCTCTTTACTATTTTAGTAGCTTGAATAAGTGGACCCTGCAAATACCCATATAATTTGCCTCTACCCTCCTGGAAGACCATTTCCTCTTGTCTGCTAAACTCCAACCCTCCTGGCATCGGAGATATCTACCAGACAGACTGTGAAAGTATGTTATTCATACATGTTTAACCCACATCAGCTGAACTGTGTGAACCAGTCTAGCTACTTGCACAGGACTGCCAGCAGCCAATAGGCCCGGCCCTCTTCACTACTCTACTCTAGACTTCCGACTACCTTTTTATACTTCTATCTCTCTTCCCGCTCACCTTTCCTCCTTTATTAGCCACCTACGAGTATATCAGTGATACTTACACCCTTAGGCCACTAGGTGGCATCCTTTGTTCTTTTAAATCTGCTCCTTCCTGATTTATTACAACACACACCCCTTTATCTCTTGATTTGGTGTCTGTACCTCTCCCTATCCTTTTTACCTCCTTTCTTACTCTCAGGACCCTGCTATACCAAATCCCACTACTCCCCTGTGCTCCAAACCTTAACATATTCATAGGTTTGACTCTACCCTTCACATACCTTATAAATATATACTTATTTTCTTACCTTCCTGCTGTTTTCCCCTCCTTACAGATTGTTTTCTCTGTGCCACACTACTCCACTCCTTTGGCTCTTCCCGCTCCGTTCGCCCTGCGGGCTCACTCCGCTCCCCTCCCTGCCCCCAAATCCCACCCGCCCCTAGCACCTCTACCTTTATACCCTCATAGACACACCCCTCAAACTCTATCCCCACCCCTTTCAGACCTAGCCCCTCCCTACTCCACCTACCTGCCTACACTACCTTCTAGAACCAGCCCCTCCCTTCTCCACTTATCTTCTCTCCTTCCCACTCTTCACACTATCCTCCCACTCTATTTCAGTTATAGATTCTCTAAACATGTCTAATCAATACCAACCTTTGCTACTTATATCCTTCCTAACTATCATCATCTCTACTTATCTCTCCACCTCTTATGAACAAGCCCTTCCTTATACTCTAACAATTCCACACAAAGTAACCCTAATATCCCCCCTAGCTCTAACAATTACCTATCTCAACACCATCCACAAAACTTCCTACCTTCAAGCTAAATATCACTGACTTTCTCACATCAAATATCCTACTCATAGCCTTAAAAAACATTTTTACTACTACCACAAAATTTCTCAATCTTACAACCCTATATTAATCTGCTCATTAATACATGGTGATATCCACCCCAACCCTGGCCCTAACTCACCCCTACCATTCTCTAAAAGCCACCAACTTTTTACAAGACCAACACCATCTACCAAACCCCCCAAATCACTCTCAATTGCTCAATTAAATATACGCAGCATCTGTAACAAAATACCACATATCCATGCCCTTCTAGATGTCCAACAGTTTGATATACTCTGCCTAACTGAAACTTGGCTCAAACCTACAATTAAAGATAATGAAATCACCCCCCCCGGCTATAACATACTCAGGCAAGACCGCTTAAACAAAAAAGGTGGTGGGGTAGCAATTCTGTATAAAACCGGACTGCAAATAAGCAAAGAAAATCATACTTTTCCATCTGACAATAATGTAGAAATAATTATTTCCAAACTTTAGCTCAACCCTCACAAAACAGTTAACATTATCTGCACCTATCTTCCCCCAGGAAAAAATCCCACTATTTTAGAAGACCTATTAAATTGGCTTTCACTAAATCTCCCTCAAGAAACTATTCTTTTAGGAGATTTTAATATTGACTGGAATTTATGTCAATACACCTATCCACCCACTCTTATTAACCTACATGGCTTTACTCAAACCATTAACTCCCCAACAAGAACAAACAAACAAAATAACAAAGAAAGTATACTTGACTGGATACTTATAAACAGTCCCCAGCTAAAGTATACAACAGGGACACTCCCAGATGACCTCAGCGACCACTCTCTAACATATATCATCAGGCATAAAACAAGTTTAACTATCCCCACCCAAGTCATAACATCCCGTAGCAAAAAATTCCTTGATCCCATTCTGTTTCAAAATGAACTTATGCAAGTTAATTGGTCATCTCTTAAATCTCTCCCTATAGACGAAGCTGTTAACTACTTCAATCATACTTTTCTGACAATCCTAGAACATCACGCTCCAATGCGTTCTATAAGAATTAAATCTAAAACAGCCCAATGGCTTTCTAATGCCACCAGGAACCTAATCCTTAGTAGAAACAAAGCCTGGATAAAATGGCGTACCTCAAAAAATACAACTGATCGCCTTATTTTCAGAGAACAAAGAAATTTAACAAAAAAAGCCATTCTACAAGATAAGAAGAACTTTTATACTCAGCTACAACAAACATCTCTACACCAACCACATAAATTTTGGACTGCCATTAATACACTGCTATCACCAGGAAAAGTTGCCACACCAAATCCTATTGATTCTAACCCCGACTGCCCATTACAAACAGCTAATGCCTTTAATACTTTCTTTACCTCTGCCATTCTAAAGCTAGCTAACCAACAAAGCCCTGATACCTCCATACTGCTAAACCAAGGCCCCACCCCCCCCATTCCACCTCAAACCCATACCCACCACATATATATCATCCTTACTTCAAAAATTAAAACCTACAACTCCCTCAGCTGACAAATTACCAGCAGAATTCCTTAAAATTGGTGCAAAAGCCATAGCTTACCCCATCTCCATATTGATTAACAGGACCATAAAAGAAAGCACAATTCCATCATTATGGAAAATCTCTTATCATCCCAATGTTCAAAGGTGGTGACTGTACTGAGTATTCCAACTTTCGTCCAATAGCATTATTATCACCACTTGCAAAAATAATGGAGAAATGCATCCACAAACAGGTACTGAATCACCTGCTAAATAATAACCTCCTAGCTAAGTGCCAACATGGTTTTCGCCCTTTCCATAGTACTACTACAGCCTTACTATCCTTTATCGACTCAATAAATAATAGTCACAATAATAACATACCCTCTTCAGCCTTCTTCGTTGACCTATCCAAAGCCTTTGATATGGTCAACCACAAACTTCTCCTCCATCATCTGAAGTCCCTCTCTTTTGACAATACAGCCTTAAATTGGTTCACATCCTATCTGAATAACCGTAAACAGGCGGTACTCTGGCATAACCATCTCTCTGATCTCCTTCCCACCTCTATAGGAGTTCCTCAGGGCTCTATCTTAGGCCCTCAACTATTTTCCATCTTTATAAATGACCTTTACCTAGCTACTCCTCTATCAACTTGCATTCAATATGCTGATGATACAACCATTATCTGCTCAGCCCCAACACAGTCAGAACTTTATTCCCTTACACAAAATACCTTCACTACCATAGAGCAATGGTTCTCCAACCATTGTCTCCTCCTTAACCCAAAGAAAACCAAACTCCTGATTTTTACGCCCACCATCTTGTCTCCCTCCATTAATTTCTCACTCACAGCCAACAATGGCATCCTTATCTCCCCAGACAATAACACCAAACTACTAGTCATTACAATTGACAACCAACTCAAATTTGACACACACATTGACTCTACAATAAAATCAACTAACAGAAAACTAGGCTCTCTGTATAGAATTAAATCTTTCCTTACTCCTGAAGCCAGAACCACTATAGCTAGAACCCACTTAATCTCTTCCCTTTTATATGCCTCCCCAATCTATACAAATCTTTCTAAATATAATCTTACCAAACTAACTACGTCTTATAACAATATTGCCAGATTTGCTACAGCATCTCCATATAGGACTCACCATTGTTCTAATCTTAAAAAACTAGGGTGGCTAGAATTACCCAACCTTATACATTTTAACCAACTTACAATTGCCCATAAAGCTCTCTACCACCCAGACAATACCCCAATGCTCTCTGCCCTCATAAAACCCTATAGCAATCTGAAGAACCTGCACTCCTCTAACAAAATACTGATTCATACTTCTCTTTCTAAGAACTCAGCAGGTGACTCCACATTTTCAAACTCAGTTGGGAAACTATGGAATCAACTACCTCAAGACCTCACCACTCAAACATCAATCCCACTATTTAAAACTAAACTTAAACTCTTCTTTTCCAACCATTGGCTTTGCTCTTGCAATAACCCAGACTAACCTTTCATATCTCCCTGCTATGAGATTTTTTTCCACCCTCTCTTTATCTCGTATATCTAACTCTCTACATAACTCTCTACAAAGCTGTTTCTATTACCTCACTTCTAATAAAGGAACTAAATCTCTACTTTTCATCTTCTTATAAAGATGTATTAGACTAACCAGGTACTTTATCTGTACTGTCAGACTGTACACTTTTCTAAGTAATAGAGAGACTACGTACTGTACCTCATATTGTACTCAAATGATTTTAATTCTAACAGAAGGTTTAAAATATATGTTATTAGATATTATTTGTATATGCTGATATATTCTGATAAAGTTTTTTTTTTTTTAGTCTTACTATAGTAGTACTGTAGAGGAGCTTTTCTCCCCGGGCCTCCACTGAAAATGGACATGTATCCAGTTGGACTAGCCCGGTTAACAAATGTAAAATAAATAAATAAATAAATAAATAAATAAATCTGAAAAAGTTTTGACAGTCTGCAGCTGTGCTTTCAGTTCCTCATCTGATGAGCTATACAAATTTAAATCATCGACAAAGAGAAGATGAGAAGTCATTAAGACTTTGTTGTTTTCTAGAAGCCAAATTATAGTCATGGCCTAAGCTAAGTAAACAGCTTAATGGGTTAATGGCAAGGCAGAATAGCAAGGATGATAGAGAGTCACCCTACAATATCCCCCTTTGAATTTTTATCCCTAGGATAATAATCTGTCCTTTATCATGACTTAATTGCAAAGTGATCTGCCACCGTTTCATGGTTACTGTAATGTAGTCAATTAGTGTAGGGTATATCTTATACATTTTTAAGCACTCTTTTATCCATGAATGTGGGATACTATCACATGCTTTTTTGTAGTCAATCCATGCCATACTTAGGTTCTTCCCCTTCTTGCAATTCTCCACTATAACTTTGTTTAACAACAAATGGTCCTGTGTTCCATATAACTTTCTTTTATTGCCCTTTTGTTCTACTGCCATAATTGAGTTTTTGTTTAAATGACTATAAACTCTGTTGGCGTCAATTCCTATGTATATTTTGTACGCCGTTGGAAGACAAGTTATTGGTCTATAATTTTTAGGGTAGCTTGCAGGTTCACTCTTAAGTAAGAGCATTGTTTTTCCTGTTGTTAACCACTGCGGTGTATGTTCAGGGGGCACATATAAATAGTTCGTATTCATGGCTAAATCCTTGTGCAAAGAAGTTAATACTTTAAGCCAAAAGTTAGGTACTGCATCTGGGCCTGGGGTTTTCCAGTTAGAGGCTTTTCTCAACCCCTAACCGGGAAAAGCTGAAGGAAGAAGAAGAATGTTATTTCAATCTCTCTGGCTGTTATTTCATCCCATTTCATATCCTGTACCTTTAAACTTCTTATTCTCTCTTTTACTTCTTCTATCCGTTTAGTATCTTTGTTATGTTCCACAGGATCTTCATAGATACTTCTCCAAAATGTATCTACTTCCTCTTTTTTTGGCGGTCTATCAATCCCTTTTACCTTATTTCCCAATTCCCTATAAAACTTTTGTGGGTCATCAGTAAATTGTTTATTTTGTGCTTTTCCCTTATATTTATCTTCGTATCTTCTAAGTCTTTCCGCCTGTTTTGAAATTTTTAGTTCATCTCCAATAGTGCATACTAGATCCTGATCTATTCTAATACTGTGCATTGCTTTTATCACATCTATCTTTCTTAATATTTTTGTTGATCTGTTCCCTCTTGTGTAATCTTCTAACAATGATACTTCTTGTCTTAGCTGCTTTATAGTTTTCTCTATTCGATATTTCCATGATGGTATTCGCTTTTGCCCCCGCTTTTCCCTCGCAACCCTATGTTCCTGTGGTAGAACTTTATCAGTTATTAATTTAGCCGCACAGTAATATATTCTGTTTACTTCTGTGATATCGCATGAGTCTCTATGGACAGTCCTAATTACTGTGTTCCTTTGTTTTATCAAGCTTCTGACTTTTGGGATTTTATTAACCTTCTACAGTCTATTTCTCTCATTGATCTTGATATATCTTTGTCTATTAAATCAAACAACTCTTCTCTTAACTCCTTTTTTTCCATACTTAGGGCACATCCCTTGTTTTCCATTTCCTGTGGACATTGTATAGAAAATTCTCTAGCATCATCCTGTGTCATCTGTTGTTCTGTCATATGGGAACTCACTGGCCCATCTCTCCTCAACATTGACTGCATCAGAGTTTCCGCAGTTTCCTGTTCCTTTCCTTGCTGTCTAGCTTCAAGTGAATGTTTATATTGGTTTCTTGTGGAAGGCTCCAAAATATCTTGATATGGCACCTGAACAGTTATTTCCTGTTCCACTGGTTTCCCCTTAATTTGGATATCCAATGCTCTATCCTGTTGTGGTGCTTTCTGCATTTGATTTTCTACACTGAATCCTTCTCTTTGCAGTTGTTCCATTACCTCAATTTCTATTTCTTTGACTTCTCCATTACTCATCTCTTTTTCTACTTTTCCTCTTATTCTTATTTTTGTATTGTAGTTTTCCATATCCGGATTCCTTTGCCTATATTTTTCTTCAAATGTCTTTGTTGCTGCTCTTTTTGTCTTAGTTAGTTTTGCTTTCTCCTTTGCATAAGTATTACACCATATTAATTCTCTTTTCCTTTCCCCTGTCCATATTTCTTCTTCACATGTCTCCTGATCTTGCTTTTCCTTATTCGGAGGACTCACTCCATCCTGCTGTAGTGTAATCTGTTTTAGACCTTCTACATTAAATCCTTCACTTTACAGACACTCCATAACTTCAACTTCTATTTCGTTAACTTCTGCTTTACTAATCATCTTTTCTACATTTAATCTGTGCTTTTGGTCTTTTTGTTGTGAAATTTTCCATATCTGAATGCCTTTGCCTGTATTTTTCTTCGAATATCTTTCAGACTGCCTTCTCCATATTAGTTAACTTGGCTTTCTCCTTTGCATAAATATTGCACCATGTCAAATCTCTCTTTCTTTCCCATGTCCATATTTCTTTTTTACATATATATGGATGACACAGTGGTGCAGCAGTAGCGTTGTCGCCTCACAGCAAGAGGTTCTCCGGTTCGATTATCGGCTGGGGTGTCTTCTCTGTGGGGTCTGCATGTCCTCTCTGCATTCGTGTGGGTTTTTTCCAGGTACTCCGGTTTCCTCTCACATTACAAAGACATTAGTTTGGAGCATTTCTCCCTGGGCCTCCACTGAAAATTGGCTTTGTTCAAGATGTACTTTCCCGGTTAAATGTTAAATAAAATAAATAAATAAAATATTTTCTCACTTTCTCAGAGGCTTCTTTTTCCAAAGAGATCAAAGTTACTTCATCTCTATACTGTTTTCGAAAATCTGTTGTATTAATGAAAGCAAATTTTTATTTGAAGCTTGTAACAGTTTTTCCTGTGGAAGTATTTTTCTTTCCTCTAATTTCTCTCTCAGTCGTTTTGTATATCTTTTGTCTGGAAATTCTGGGCTTTTTGCGTAATAGTAACAATACATAGTTTCTTTCTTATCCTCAATAGTCCACTCTGTCGTCTTTATGGCTCTTCTTTGGCCAATCAATTTTTGTCGTTTTTGTGGACTGCTACTTCCTATTACAACAGGGGGGGCCATCCTCCCCCTGAGCCTGTCCAGGCCCCATTATAGGAATGTTTCCGTATTTTGAGGATTTTAAAACTGTCATTTTTTCCAGTCCTGGTACCAGTGAACCTACTATGATTGGGCACTTTTTTATCTTGGGTCTTGTGCACCCAGCTATCTTTTTTAATTTTGATTTACTTCGGTCCATGATATGTGCTATATAAATAGAGTCCATATATCAATGTCGCCTTGGTGAGATTCTGTGAAAAACGGTCCACATCGCGAAGGTACTCAAAAAGACTTGAGGATGAATTTGATTTCAGCACTACTACTCTCCTTTGCTTGCTGACTTTTCATCTCTCCATCTGAACTCTATTTTTGATTTCTCCAAGTCTTTTGGGTTTCTAATACCATGATGGGAATGGACCACATTCCTAAGTCAGAGTACGATTAAAGTTCGTGAAATTAGTATTGTTCGTTTGTTTTATCAAGCTTCTGACTTTTGGGGTTTTATTAACCTTCTGCAGTCTATTTCTCTCATTGATCTTGATATATCTATCTTTGTCTATTAAATCAAGCAACTCTTCTCGTAACTCCTTTTCTTCCATACTGAGGGTACATCCCTTGTTTTTTTGACTTGAGGATGAATTCGATTTCAGCACTACTACTCTCCTTTGCTTGCTGACTTTTCATCTCTCCATCTGGACCTTACAGTATAGGTAGAGGTGTATGATCACTCAGAGTATTAGGAAGGTGAGCCTCACTTGATGTTTTTAGGTTTATAGAAGAGAATCCAGTTGAGAGTGAATTGTGATAGAATTCACCTCGTTTGCATTATTCTCTGAATGACCTTAACTTTTGAGAGAAACCCATGACACATTAGTCTCCATGTAAGGGAAGGAGAGGCTTTTCACCAGATTAACTTGAAAATGGAACTGCTCCTACTTGTCTTGTCCTTAATCCCAGGAGCAGGTGGAGCCGTTCCCACCTCATTTCATCTGATTCTAGACTTCTAAAGGATATGTTAGCCTGACATTATTGGCTCTAAATTCTTTAATGTTGAAGTGACACCCAACCCACTGTGCAAAAAAGTGAAAAAGGGGTTAGAGATGAATAGGTGGATGTTAGCCTGACATCCTCCTCTTACATCGTCTGACCTCTTGTGTTCTTTCCTCCCATTTGTGAACACATTTTTCTGGATGTCTGGGGTTCTCAGGCATTTTGATTCACTGCAAAAGGTTATTCGAAAAGATGTAGCGTATATAATCATAGTTACCATACCCTTTGACTATCCAGAAGGCTGTCTACAGTGAGTACTTTATTCCTGCACTGTACTCTCGTGGGTCTGTTATTCTAACCTATTAATTTGTCTTGTAGAATCATTCTGAATGAATAATGTAGTATGTTTGCAAGTGTGTGTTAACCTTCTAGTTATTTTGATTTTCTTAGCAAATGACTAGAACCCGACAT